>NW_024387215.1:0-127942 GCF_900408965.1 Simochromis diagramma | reverse complement strand
GTGATACAGACAATTTAATGAAATTTGGTGGGGTAAAATGACAATGATGTTGGTCCACCCTAAGACACTGTAGGCTTAGTAACCACTGGATCAATTAATACTCTAAATTTTAAAAAAAAATGGTTGAGCACATCGCTGTACAACTGGAACTAAACAAAAAAAGTTATATATCCAAAAGTTAATTTGTGGATCAGGGTTGTGTGACAGAATCAGCTGAACTGCCTACTGTACTGTAGTATGATTATTTTAAAAATAAGCACAAGTACTAGTAATGCACTCAAACATTATTGATACTGTTGATACGAATGATACATACCATGAAAATATACTTAACATGTACATCAAAATACTCAAGAATGAAAACTCTCACCTGTGACAAGCATACTTGAAATTTGCTTACTAAGTTCTATCAATCACATTTCAATATGTCTTGTAAAATTCTGTGAGCCAAAAATATATTACAGTAACTTAACATGACAAAAATGTAAAAAGTACAAAATCTCCCTCTGATACATAACAGTGTACTATTATGTATTACCAAAATGCATGTTTTAAAAACAGTGTAACAGGGTTGTTTTTAGCTCTACGAATGACATTAAATAAAAATGTGCAGCTGTCTTTGTAAAAAACTATATGCATTGATGTGATGAAGTCTTGGGAATGCACTGTCAATGACTGGTCTATGGCCAACTTGAAAAAATTTGTGGCCACCCAGCATTAAGCCTGCAAGCGTAATGACGTTTATATAGCTTTCGAGGACAAACATGATATATTACAGCTATTTAATACCCGACTTTAATCAGAAATTCGCGCGTCACTTGCTAAAAAGTCATGTGGGAAGTAGATCAAGGTTAATGTCTTTGCTCCTGACAAAACTTGCATGTAACACTGTCTTGCGTGCAGCTTGTTTTGTTTTCACATGCTGTCGTTTTCTGAGGATGATTGCTCTGTAGACCTCTCAAACCCTCCTCACTTAGGCCACAATGCGAACCTTAAAAATAGAACATATAATTTAGTCGGCTTTAATGCCTTAAGAAACAGTCAGTGTTTTGTATGCATTACTTAAATACATACTTTTAAATATCTCACTGGAAACAGGCCGGACAGCTCTTTCAGGATATCATCATATTTTGAAAGAGATTTCCAGTGATGGTCCATCTCTCTAACAAGAATCTTCTGTTCCCTCAAGTCTTCTTATTGCCATGATGATATCGAATGCCTCTTATAACAAAGTTATAAATCAATTCACAAAGAACGTCTGAAGTCGTAAATGATTTTAGGTCAACACCTGAAGCTTAGGGTTTCATTATATGTCAGATATGCTGAAAGTAGACAACATATATGTACAACTACCGCTGTGTGCCCGCTGCCACGGCCAGCTTGTGTCACCAGACAGAATTTCTTCCAAGCACAGAGTTTCCTTTGTCTGGAAACATTCTGTTGTATTTTTCCACAGCAGAAGTCAAGATTCCTTTCTCTTCTCTGATCTTGCGACGAATCTTGGCACGGGCTTTATTTCCATCGGTGTCTTTGTACAGACGCTGGGATCGTCTCTTTATGCTCGCTACGAGCACTTCGATTCTGCTCACCAAGGGATCAATATCACTTGTGCTTGTTGTTGCTGCTTAGAAGAAATAACACAGCTACACTTACATAAAATCATTGTACAATTGCATCACATTTTTGAATCAGTTTTTGCTCACCTTCTGCCCAATCCTTTACATCACTGACCCATTCATCCAGTTGACTGTCAGTCACTGCTAATTGGACTTTTAAGGACTCCAGGTTCTGAAGCTGGGTTACAAGAGCTTTTGTGGCCTACATTGTCAATTTGAGATTAAAAAACAAACAAACAAACAAAAAACACTAAACACATGTTTACTCCAAATAATAAGAACACAGAGGAGTAATCATCTAAAAATAAAGTAACAATATCATTACCTTCTGATATCGATGGGTCAGAGAGGTGGCCAACTGGTCTAGCTTTTGTTGATTCCAGCGCATGGCCATAAGAGTTAGCATGTCCGTCCGTCCTGCAAACACAGAAAACGTAGTGTTACCACTTTCATCATAATTACACACTTAAAATCTAACTAGTGCAGGATTTGCCTTCTCACCTGCTTTGGACATATGTTTTGTGGTAACTGCAATCCTTGACAAAAAGGCATTACATTGCTCTACCTCCTCCCCTAGAGTCAAACCAGCCCCATCTTGATATGCTCCACTCCATTTCACCTGGAAAAAAAAACACACACACACACACAGATGCACATACACACACACAGATAAAATACAAATTACACAAAATGTTGATGTGCAATTGTTCAGATAAAGTCATTAAAGTCAGAATTTCATACCTCACATTTGAAATCGTGGGCTTTAGCATGAAAGACTGAAAGAAATGGCTTCATGCTAAGAAGTTGCTGGAGCTCTGGACAGCTTTTTGTTACTCTTTCAAAATATGGCCAATACTTGCAGGTAACATCCATACAAAAAAAAGTGATATGTCTATTGGCCAGCTTTTGTTGCAGGTACAAGGGATAAGCAAAAATTTCACCCCTGTACATATTTAGAGCACGGAGCAGCACTCCATGCCTACACACTGCAAGCTCCAGTCCCTCCTCATCCACCTTGCTGCTGGATCTTTGGGAGGTCTCTCTGGCTGCTGACCACTCCCCTCCACAAACACCTCGTCCGGAGACCTAAAATGCATTAAATAGCTGGTGACAATGTCTTTTCACAATCTCTTCAACAGAGTGTTAAAGGTTAACATAATTATGTCTATGTAATTAGAGCATTCAATCTTACATGTCTGGATGTGCTGTGTATGTAGTCCACAAATCTTCCCACATCTTCATCCTTTGCTATGAAGGCGTCTTCAAAGATGCCCAGTTCCTCAGATCTGAACAAAATAGCAATACAGTATACTTTATGGTGTCATACAAAGTAAGTCCAAAGTTAATTGGTGCACCTTATAGTCACATTGTCTGAAACAAACGTTGGTATTACACATATTTTGCTGTACCTGGCTGCATTCTTGAAACGGTAATGCTTGCGGTTTCCATCCACTGAAATTGCAAGCATGTCTGGGGCACATGCATGACATGTGAAGGGATCCTCCTTTAAAATCTTGTCTAATTCATATCGCACGGCTTCCCACTCAAAGAAACTTTTCTGAAAGCCATCTGCAGAGATCTTTCCCGTCTGGTTTAAAATGAAAGACATAAACAGAAAACAACTACGCTACAAGTGACTTTTAAATCCTGAATAACACAGTAGAACCATACTGTAAAGGATGCATAAACTAAAATGCTCACACGGCCAAAGTGGAGAGTTCGTTGATCAAGCATTTTTAAAAATGCTTTGCAGGAGAGTCCGGGTGATGCCATCTTCATTTCTTCAAATGTGAAGAAGACATCTGTTGCGTACAAAGTAGAAAAGTGAAGGGTAGCGGGCCAGTAATCACTTAGATTTAGGTCATCTACTCCAGCAGTCCAAGAAGCTTCACATGTCTCACACCTCAGCTCTGGCATGCTGAGATTGTAACGTCCTAGAAAAGTGAAAAACTCATGACTCCAGAGTAAAAGTTTATTATCTTTGGGTTAGGTCTTCTTTTTGTCTCAGAATATACTGCAACAATGCTTGTGAGGGTTTAGTTTTAGGTGAATTATTTACAGATGGTTGTCAGTCAGGACAAAATGAAGTTCTTCTTACCATTCATTGTGACCACAGCAACAACCTTTCCTGGTCTGACCCTCAAACACTCTGGTGGACAGCCGCAGATTGTGACTGGGCTCTCCACAGGTACAAGTCGTGCTAAAGAAGTCAACATGTATGCGTAACATATGATTTAAATAAGTTTATTAACTATGAAGTAAAACGTTGAAATGTGACTAAGATATGGTAGGACCAACTGAGCCTTACTTGAAACAATAAAAAAAACAACTTAACAGCTCAAAGCTAACAGTGTAGTTGAGAGCTGAGGAAGCATCAACTTTTTTAAAAAATGAGATAGAGAGAGAGAGCGTAAGGGAAATGTATAAACAGTAAACATAATAAGTTTAGTCACAGAACTTACCATCATGGCAAAGGGTCTTATTTACAATGTAAGTTGTTGGAGGCAATGGCTGGAAGAATCCGGCAGTCATGGCACGTCTATTGTGAAGGACATATCTGGTGAGCATGATGACATCACATTTATCACAAAAAATTGGGCGTGGTAGACAGTCACGACAACGAAGCACAGCTGGATTGCTCCCACATTGTTGGCATATATGTTCCGACACACTTTCTTGAGCTGCCATGGTATTCACCAGATGGGGTCTTTTGGCCCTCCAACTCTCTGAAAAAAGAGTTTTTCTTGTGCTCCAGTTCAAGGAAGCCAAAAGAGGAGCTTTTGGTGGTGGTGCTTCATGGTGATCGTCTGAAGAATCATTCAGTGAGCTCTGGAGTTCTTGTAGAAAGCGCTCTGTTAAAAAAAACAAATACATTTTCTATTAAAATTGATTAATTATAAAAGTGTAATGGACAGAGTAGCTATGAGAGTAAAGCTTGATGGCTATAAATATGCTAGCAATTGCTGCAAACACATGAACATACTGCTTTGATCTAGTGAAGACACAGTGGAGTACATACCAACAGTCTCTGGGGCAAATGCCACCTCACAGTGACTGTTATTAGTGGTAGAATTGGTCTTCTGACTGTGGGCAGCTGTATAAAACATCAACAGTATATCAAAAACACAAATCAAATCCACATTTATAACACAGAAACAATTTAGAATCACCAATTAGCCAAACTCCACATCTCAGGACTGTGGGAGTAAACCAGGTGACCTGCGAGCAGAGAAACAAGGGAAGAACATGCAAACTCTACACGCAAAGACCCTGGTCTGATAGTGGAATTGAAATCAGGACATTTTTGATGTGCCACTGTGCTGCCAAGTACCAATATCTTTTACCAAAATCCTTGTGAGGAGGTAACTGTCAGCCACATTTTGTTACTGGACTAACATAACGTAATGAATGCCATACTTGCTAGGGGGGGATCATTCAGTTTTAAGAGATAATTCTATGGTTTATTTAATGTCCTTTTGTGTCAAAACAAACAAATTACTTTCCTGTTTGTCTTTACAAATATTTAAATTAATTAATACGTTAAATTTATGGTTTTGTGTCCATACAATCTATATCTTCAAATTATCTTGTATGAAAGAGTACTGACCCTTATGTAATTGACTCCGGATTGATCTTGGCCTCGCATAGAGTTGGTTTCCATCTTTGTCTCTTTTTTTCCATTTTACTGTTAGTTCAGGTGGCTTCACAGGTACAGGAGCTACCTCTTGCTTCAGCTCACCAAGCATGTCATCGAGGTGTTGGAGCTCATCAATTTGTTCCTGCTGATCAGTCAGATTATCTAGGATCCTTAAAGGATCTTGAATTTCGGAGTCACTCATGGCATAAAGAAGAACAAACAAACAAACAAACACAAACAAACACACAAACAAACAAACAAACAAACAAACAAACACACAAACAAACAAACAAACAAACACGCACGCACGCACGCACACACACACAAACAGAATAATCAAACAAGACAGAGATCAACAGAGCGAGGCAGAAACAGAGAGACAGACCAATAAGGACAGCAGTAAGAACAGATACAAACAGACTGACGTGGCTCTTAAAAGTGCCTTTAGGAGTTTTTCAAAAAGCAGATGTAGGAAGGAATCAATCAATAATAGGCTGATTGATGAAGAACCTGTTTTTCTTTTAGCTTCTTTTTGCTGGACAGACTTCCGAAGCAGACATAGCAGGTTCTTCTGCTTGCCTGATTGGGAGTCTGGCAAAATGTACAGGGCCTGAATTTGGGGCGTGTCATGTTGAAACAAAGAATAATTACAGACAGAAAAGGCAGCAGACAGACAAAAGGCAAATTATAGGTTAACAAACACACTGACAACAAGAAAAAAGCTGAAGAGTTAAAGAGACAGAAATGCGGATAGAAACAGAGAGACAGACCAATAAGGACAGCAGTAAGAACAGATACAAACAGACTGACGTGGCTCTTAAAAGTGCCTTTAGGAGTTCTTCAAAAAGCAGATGTAGGAAGGAATCAATCAATAATAGGCTGATTGATGAAGAACCTGTTTAGAAAAAAAAAAGTATTCAGAATTCAGAAGCACCTTATAAATAAATATATACATTAAACACTATTGTAACGATTTAGATAAACCCTGTTTAGTGTCCATTTGTATTTCATTTGCAGCATAGATGATCGGTCTGCTATTTAATGATTATGTAATGCTGTTATTAAGTTTAAAATCGAGAGAGAGAGAGAGAGAGAGAGAGAGAGAGCCATAAAGAGAGAGCTAGATTGATAGATAACGTCTATCTTCAATTTCAGCATCAACCCAATCTGGCAACACTGACCCTTATTAGAACCCTCAAACTTTACAAAGTGGCAACAACAGCAAACGTCAGCACACACTTCTCTATCACTGTACCCTGGATGATGATATATGATAAGCTTAACTTGATTGGCTAACAGAAATGAATTTAGCTAACTTACAGCACATGTGGTGTGGTAACATATATGCTATTAAATGTTAAGTCATTCGCTGTTCCACGAAATTGCTAATCTTAACCCATGGAACTGCTAAAAGCAGCTTTGTGAGCTCACTGTTTCGGGTTTTTCTTTTTGGTTTTAAATAAGAAAAATAATTTTAAAAAATCTACAGATTCAGATTCGCACTTACCTGTGGTACGATCGAGTACGTTGACGTCACTGCCGCTCATCTGATATGATAAAAAAATAAACTTTCTCAAAAATAAACAAGTGAGTCGCTGTGAATTCCTTAACAGCACCGAAAATGTTTTTGCATAATGTTTTTTTTGCCGAAAATGTTTTTGCCTAATAAAAAAGAACAACGATCGAGTACGTTGACGTCACTGCCGCTCATCTGATATGATAAAAAAATTAACTTTCTCAAAAATAAACAAGTGAGTCGCTGTGAATTCCTTAACAGCACCGAAAATGTTTTTGCATAATGTTTTTTTGCCGAAAATGTTTTTGCCTAATAAAAAAGAACAGCTTTTTTATTAGGCATTTAATTTAATTTAATACGTAAGAGTGTGATTAGCCAAAGCAGACGGTAAAATGACTGCATGTATTCAGAGGAGTTGGAGAAGATATCTTACAGCTGTAGCAGAATGATCGACAGATTTCCAAATATCAAAAGGATTGTAGAACAGTTTATAAAACCGGTGCAATAAATTCACCCAATCGCTAGCTGTGCCATTACCCAGCATACATCGCTCACTCCGTCAATGCAAGAACCGATACACAAATAACAGCCTGTAATTAGTTTTATCTGCAGTAATTTTCTCTCAGATAATTGCCTGCATTATATAATTTATTGTGTTCAGTATAGGTCGTTACAATGTGATTTGGAAAATGTCTAAATATACCGACAAAAGCCACTTCCGCGGCAATCTCTTCAATCGGAGGACCCTTCACGTCAATTCCCGACGCGAGGGGGGTACCCTGCACGTCCATATGTGCAGCAGAGGGGGCCTGACCATGCGTCACACGTTTGACGAGTTGGGAGTGAGAACGTGTTGGGATGTCACAGCTCCGTGCATCAGACTGTGTAAGTGTCTATTTCCACAGCTTCAGCTTATTTATTAATCATTATAGCCACAATTCAATAATAGCAATTATTAAATTCCAAAGACTTAATAGTTATTTTTTCTCTACAAATTTTTGTACCAATTACGAGATTTTATAATACATTTATCAGCAGCTGTAGGAATTTTTGTAAGTTGTAGCTGTTTTTGGTTTCTTCAGTGATGACTCATGATCCTGCTGTGTGCACATGATCAAAAAGTTGGTGTCTGTCATAAGTTTCCTCATTGAACAGAATCAACCTTTTGGGATAATTAATCATGGTGAACAAAGACAGCAACAGTGTATTGAATATTGTTTTATCCAGACTGTTATACAAAATGCATCCAACACATTCAATGTCCACTGTGTTTCACAAAGTAATTTCTATCATCTCTGCATCTCATCACACAGAGACTGAGACAGCCCACTCCTCAGAACCCAGCTGTCATATTTAGATCGTCTTACAAAATTTCTTCACTCCGATGATGGTGGCTCTGCTGCTGCTTTTAGTGGGACTTCTTCACTTTGGGAAAATCTGAGTTATACGTGATAATGCTGGAGCTATATCTTCACTAAGTATTTGTGATGACTTTTTGGCATTTTTTGACTACAAGGTTTTATCTATTAGGTCTCTTGTCTCGTTGACTGCTGCCTCAGATCCTAGTCTTCTTCCTATGTGCTCAGCTGTTTTAGAGCAGTTTGATCTTGTCTCCCTTAATGATTTCTCTGCGGTAGTTCGACACCTAAGACCTAAGATCATCACACTACCCTTCTGATTGTCTCCCCCCAAGTTTGCTTAAAAATACTTTTAATACTGTTGGGCCTTTTATCCTGAGATTAATTACTTCTATTGCTACAGGCTGTGTCCCATCATGCTTTAAATAAGCTATAGTTCAGCCTCTTCTTAAAAAACATAGCCTGGACTCAACTGTTCTGTCCAATTACAGGCCAATCTCAAAGCTTCCTTTTCTCTCAAAAGTCCTGAAGAAAGTGGTCTATTTACAGTTACAGGCCCACCTTGATTTTAGCAAGATCTCTGAAAAATTTCATTCTGGTTTAAAAACACTACATAGCACTAAGACAACTCTTCTAAGAGTTTTTAATGATATTCTTTTAACTCTGAACTCTGGCAGCCCTGATGCCCTTTTATTGTTGGACCTGTCAGCAGCCTTTGACACGGTCGACCACGACATCCTGTTATCACGGCTGGAATTTCATGCGGGCCTAAAAGGATCTGCCCTCCAGTGGTTTCGGTCCTATTTATCAGGAAGGTCTTTTTACGTTAATATAGGCTCCCGTACCTCCAAAATACCCCTCTTAATAACGGTGTACTTCAAGGCTTTATTTTGGGCCCTGCCCTGTTTGCACTGTATTTGTTGCCACTGGGTTCCATCATTTTATGGTACAACATTTCATTCCACTACTTTGCTGATGATTTGCAGATGTATCTGCCTTTAAATGTAAGGTCAGATCGACCCCAGCATTTTTTTACGCTGCCTTGATAACATCAGTGGCTCAGTGGATGTCTTTAAATTTTCTACACATAAACATAAATAAAACTGTCATTTTTGGCAACTTTTTTAACAATCACGTTGACAGCGCTCTGGGCCCCCTATCTTCCTACTGCAAGACACATGTAGAAAACCTCAGTGTCTACCTTGATGGTTCCTTTAAACTACCGTATTTTCACGACCATAAGGCGCACTGTGCTAAAAGGCGCAGTCTCAGTTATGTGTGCCCTTACTGTATTTAACACACACATAAGGCGCACTGGACCATAGGGCGCATACAAGTACCGTATGCGTATTTAAAAATAAAGCGGGAGCAAACCTGAATTCGGTACCTTACTCACATTTCTATTGCCGGTAATCGTCATCATCAACACACAAGCATACAAGTGTGCATATTTAAAAATAAAGCAGGAGCAAAACTGAGTTTGGTACTCACATTTTTATTACCAATAATCGTCATCATCAACAACACACAAGCATACAAGTGTGCATATTTAAAAATAAAGCAGGAGCAAAACTGAGTTTGGTACTCACATTTTTATCATCAATCAAACCCATCGAAGTCCTCATCCTCTGTGTCTGAATTGAACAGCTGCGCTAAATCTCCATCAAACATGCCAGGTTCACTGTCTTCACCGTCAGAGTCACTTTCCGTGCCGTGCGGCTCCTCGGAAACGATGCCGGCTTTTGCGAAAGCTCGAACAACAGTGCCAGCAGACATGTTAGCCCAAGCATCTACAATCCATTGGCAAATTGTGGCGTAACTCGCCCGGCGCTGCCTTCCACTCTTAGTGAAACTGTGGTCTCCACCGGTCATCCATCGCTCCCAGGCCGCTCGCAGCCTTACTTTGAACGGGCGGTTCACACCGATGTCCAGCGGTTGGAGTTCCTTTGTCAGGCCTCCCGGAATGACAGCAAGCTCACAGTTCATTTGCTTCACAAGTTTTTTCACATCGGCTGTGAGATGGGCACGCATAGAGTCACAGATCAACAGTGATGGTGATGCGTGGAAAAAAACCACCTGGTCTCCTTACATACACCTCCCTCAGCCAGTCTTTCATCATTTCCTCATCCATCCAGCCCTTTTCATTTGCCTTAATGATGATTTCTGCTGGAAACTTCTCTTTAGGCAAAGTCTTTCGCTTAAAAATCACCATAGGCGGCAGTTTCTGTCCATTAGCATGGCAGCCAAGCACAACAGTAAAAGAAGACTTTTCATACCCCGTTGTGCGTATCGCTACCGTGCTGGTCCCCTTCTTCTCCACAGTGTGACTCACCGGGATGTCAAAAGTGAGCGGGACCTCGTCCATGTTTGTGATGTGGCTGGGCTGGATGTTTTTGTCGCCGATGTGTTTGCTGCAGTAGGAGCGGAAGATGGCCAGCTTTTCCTTATAATCCGCTGGAAGTTGCTGCGCTACCGTAGTCCTGGTCCGGATGGAAAAATGGCACCGTTTCATAAAACGAAAGCACCAAGACGGACCTCCTTGGAAATGTTCAATGTTCATCTCTTCAGCTAGTGAAACTGCTTTTAGCCGAATGGTGACCGTCGAAACGCTTCTCCCGCTCGCTCTTTGCTCGATGATCCACCGCTCGATACTTTCCTCCAACTCGAGCCACCTCGCCTTATGTCCGCGGAAACTCAGCTGCGTTTTCTTGACCTGTCGGAGCTTGTTTTCCAGCTTCCTCCATTTGCGAACCATCGATTCGTTAATCTTAAATTCTCTCGCCGCTGCTCGATTTCCATGTTCCTCCGCGTAGCTGATGGCCTTCAGTTTAAACTGTGCTTCGTAAGCGTGTCTCTTTGCCATTTTCAGGGTTGTTAAAACAACGATGTCCTGCATAATGCACATACCTGTTCTTTTATACAGGTATGTGCGATTGTCCCGGTATATACGATCAACGCCCACACTTCACCCTTTAACGTTCTCATGGTGTTCTCTACTACGTCCTCCTTACAACACATAGGGCGCACCGCGCTATAGGGCGCGCCGCACTTTTTGAAGAAAATCTAAGACTTTTAAGTGCGCCTTATGGTCGTGAAAATACGGTAAGTAGGCAGGTGAGTGCAGTAGTCCAATCCTGCTTTTTTCAGTTAAGACAGCGAGCCAAGGTAAAGCCATACCTCCCAGCTAACGTGTTCAAACGCATCATTCACCTTTTCCTTACTTGCAGATTGGACTACTGCAATTCATTGTATTTTGGTCTCGACCAGGCCTCCATTTATCATCTTCAGATGGTCCAAAATGCAGCTCTTCGTCTGCTAACCGGCGCCGAAAGGAGAGAGCATGTAACCCCAGTTTTAGCTTATCTACATTGGGTTCCTGTCTCCTACAGGAGACTTTTACTTTTTGTTTTTATGTCACTCAACGCCCGAGCCCCTTCGCACCTGTCTTAGCTCCTATCTGTTTCGTATAAATGATGACACTGGACGCAGCGTGTTCGGGTGATGTTTTCCAACTTTACTCGTAACCCCGGAAGCTCCCCCCACACACAGCTTTATGGGAACAGTAGTCTACCGCTACATGTTTATGCTGCAGAAGAAACCATGAGGTCCAGTTCAAAATTAATGCTATCCATCCCTTGGACTAAACTCAAATCGTGGGATGATAGAGCCTTCTCTGTGGCAGGTCCCAAACTTTGGAGCAGTCTTCTCCTAAATATTAGATCTGCACAAACACTTGATCAATTTAAATCACTTAGGTCTGTTTATGTTGTAACTTTTTGTGCTATTTGTGCTTAGATCTGGTCCACTTCTCAGCCTTAGAAACAACACTGATGGCAGGTTCGAAAAAAAATGCCATGTCATCACCAACTACTGTTTTGATTGACAGGGTAACATGTAAGAGCTATTTGCACTAATAAAGAGTAATACTCAGACCATTATCTTTACTGTTTAAAGTTAAAATGTCCACAATTTAGACTTTAATTGCAGAATATTTTATTAGAGATATAAATTCCACAATCAATTCACAGGTTCAAAGTTTGGACTTCCATTACCCCTTTTAGTGTCCCTGCTAGAATTTTCACCTCTTTTCACCTCCAGTCTTCTGAACTGCTCATCTCACAGAAGACAAAGGGGAAGAACCCAAAATCTCTTTTATACCCAATGTTCCCTCTAAGCTGCGCACGTGCGCAATTGCGCACTGCTGGCACAGTCTCTGCGCACAGAAAACCTGTGTTGAGCACAAAAAAAATCTAACCTGAATAGAAATTAAAACTTCAACAATTCTGTTTTGCAGTGTTAGTAAGTGACTGGCTGCTACCGTATGGGATTAGAACGATGCCACCTTATCCCATAGTCCAGCCAATAATGTGATTCACATTCGTATATACGCAGCTAATTAACGTCGTTGACAGGCTATGACAGCGTCCTTATGTGCCGACACCGGTGTTTTAGCTAGCAAAGCGGCGTGGCTGATGTGGAGTGAAGCCACGTTAATGACAACGTATACAACCATTGGAGATGTGAGCAGGACAGACAGAACAACTGTTGGAGAAAGTGTGGACTTTATACCAGTTTTTAAATTGTGTTGATAGGCCACATAAAACCAGAGTTGTGATAAAAATATATGCAATGTTTGTTTTTTTTCCTGAATACTGTCGTTGTTTATATTTACTGCGGGAAGAAACGGTCTATAAGAAAAAACACTCGAAAGCGCTTTCCGCCTGTGAGCAAAAACAAAACCAAAAACACCCCCACCCTTCCCTATTGGTCGAAAAAAGTACCATGTCGACCAATCAAAAAATGATATGGCAACATGGCATCTAGTTGTTAAGAAACGGGGGGAAGTTTTAGGAGTGACGGCAGTGTTTTGAGATGTGAGATGTGAGAGATTTGCAACATAGCGCAAATCTTATGTAGTTAGTATGTTGTGTAGTCAATAGTTTTGTTGTGTGTGTCAGAAAAATGAGGCGACTGCTGAATGTTACAGGTTTTACAGAAGTGATACATCTCCTGTTGTCAGGCCTGCAGGTACAGAAATTATTTTTGGAGTGGCACAAATGATTTGTATGGCATCAAACTTGATGCAGAACACCTGATTGTTCTGTAAATAGTTTGAAATGTTTATTTTAAAAAAACACCTTGGCTGCATTTTAAAAAAAATAGCTGCAAAAAACTTTGTTGTTTGCCAAACTGAGTTACTTTTTTGAAGAAGTAACTATATAATTAATTGCCCAACATTGGTCATTATATACTGTATTTTGCAGACAGAGTTACAGGACTCTCTCCCAGACCACAGACTCAGACTCATAATACAAGCCAGAGCTTTATAAAAAAAAAAAAGAAAAAAGTTGTGTTTTCAAAATTTGAGTTCATTTTTACTTCCAATAGTGTTAACATACTACACAGGTCAATGACTACATTTTTGTTTTACATTTTCATTGTAAATGGGCTAAAGCAGTTAATTAAAAGTAGTCTAACATAAATGTAAATGATGTGATTTGATTATCTTAATAAATCATGTAACTTGGATGGATTCAATGCTGACATGATCACAGTGCACACGTCTGATGTCGCTCACAGTGGTCCAAGGGACCGCTCAGGGAGTTTGTGTGTTCGCTCAGACACGTGAAAAATTAGAGGGAACATTGTTTATACCCCATTTTTACCTGCTCACCCTTTCTCCCCTTTCTCATACTGGGCGTCACATCTTCACATTTTGGACATCCAATCAAGTGGTTGATATTTTATCACCCGATGTCCACCCACACCTTATCTGTCACTCTCTGTCTCTCTGACTTATATGATTTAACACAAAGTTTGTACTTTTAAACTTTGAAATCAATTCATTACATTTCCTTTGTTTTTCTTAACATTCTTTAGCACATTTTCACACGAAAATTTATTGTAACATAATTCAAACACAGAGGAACACTTTCACCTCTTTAAACTCTGTTAATTCACTTTTTTAAAATTATTTATTTTATTAAACTTCTTTTATTAAATCATACATTTTGTAGTCAGACATTTTATTAAATTAGTGGCCCCAGGCTGTCACTTTCACCCCCCATCCTGCACCACCAGTGTTGGGAAGGTTACTTTTAAAATGTATTCCATTACAGATTACAGAATACATGCCCCAAAATGTATTCTGTAACGTATTCCGTTACGTTACTCAATGACAGTAACGTATTCTGAATACTTTGGATTACTTAATATATTATCATGCTTTTTACAACAACGTGAATATACTATTGCTGTGTGATTTATTACTATTACTGAAGGTCCGCGACTCCGAACTGTAGTAAAGGGACCTCTGACTAATACGGCGGGGTCCCTGTAGGCTCGTAGCCGAAAAATAGCTTTACTTTGTTGTGTTGGTCAACTTTTCTTGCGAGAGACAGAGAGAGGCGTTGAAAGGCTGCTCCAACGGAACTTATTGTTTTCGGAGGAAAACACGAACACGGTGTACAGTCGAGTCTTAATAACTTACTTACAACTGGGCTCGTCAGGCACTCTTCTTGGCTGAAGTGGTTATTATTATATTTACATGCTTCCAGCTCCCGTTTTTTCCTCGATGACAACTCGTACCTTTCCACTCCCCTTTTTCTCCCTCCTCGCGCTCACAGACCCATAACGTGTATGGCAGTCCATTCTCCCTGCAACACGGACTACACTGCCCATGATGCTACATTCTTTAGAGCTATGCTTGTAGCATTCTGCCTGTTAGCTTAGCACAACAACAACAACAACGAAAAGGCGCTCTCTCACCCAGGAAACACACAGTCGCAGAGAGAGAGAGAGAGCGTCGCCCTGTAACCATGGCAACCGTAACGCTGCCGCCTGGAAAGACAGAACGTAGCTGTCAAACAAAACCCAAACAGTCCTGACCCGCGACAAAATGAAACAGGAAAGTACCGCAGTGTAATCCATTTATTTCAACAAAGTAACTGTATTCTGAATACCACCTTTTTAAACGGTAACTGTAACGGAATATAGTTACTCATATTTTGTATTTTAAATACGTAACGGCGGTACATGTATTCCGTTACTCCCCAACACTGTGCACCACACACCCACACACACACCAAGGTCAGACTCTTGGTGAGGAATTAGACACAAAACTGTAAAGGTTGAAGTTGTTCATGAGCACTTACACACCACCACAAAACTCAGACATTAAAACAGTTATTTCCATTAATCAAACTTTGTTTCTCATTGAAATATTGATCTAATATTGATCAAACTTATATTTTGATTCATCTTTGATTAAAAATAAAAAAGCTTTATTTATGAGGAAATAGAGGGAAAGCTCTGTTTTAGAACTTTGATGACTTTTAGGCTACGTCTACACTAGTCCGGATAAATTTGAAAATGGCGTTTTCATCTTAAAACGCTCCGCGTCCACACTACCATTTTCAGTCGTTTTCACAGAGTTGTGTGTACACATTGAAACGTCCAAAAATGTTGCGGCAAAATGTTGAGGAAAAGCACCAAGTTTTTTAAATGGACTAACAATTAGGTGGAGTTGTTGCTGCGAGTAACACAAAAGTACAAAGTTGCAAAAGCGAGTGAGAATTAAAGAATTTGAAGAAAAGCTATCTGGAGCATGTACAAACTGATATTAATCTTTAATAGAGCTGTCAAAATTGAGAGCAAACAAAACAATTGCTGTAACAACTGCCCTCCGCTGTCTTAGTTTAATTGGTCACATGACTGCAACACATGACTAAAATGCGTCATGGTTTTCAAAAAAGGTTCCAGGTACGCTGTCCACACTGCGATGCGAAAACGGCGTTTTTAAATGTATCCGCTTTGAAGAGCGTTTTCAAAACGCTCCATTTTCCTTGACTGAAAACGGAGAGAAAAAGATGCGTTTTCAAACGAAAACGTATTAGTGTGACCTTGTGTGTGGCCTTACTCACATAAGTCTGAATATTAAGACCTTTTAATCTCTTTAATCTTTTAATCTCTCTCACCTCTGATCTAGAGATGACTGGGGGGGACTTTAGTCTCTTTCTACCCCAGATCTCACAACAATACAATACATACAGCATATTTTCATATTTTCTTCTTTCTCTCACAGTGTAATTCTTACTTTCACACAGACAGAAGATTAAAAAGATTAAATAATATTGATACATTTTATCATAACAAAATCTCCTATGATAAAATACAGTCAAAATGTCTTGTTTAAGTGTATATAATATAAATTTAAAGCAAATAAATAAAGACATATCAGGTATCGCATCGCAAAATGACAGCAATGCAAAATCCATGTTTTATTTATCGTGTTACTCTGTTGCTTGCTGAGGAAAAAAGAAAAAAATAGGGTTAAGTTCACTACTGAAGACACTGGGAACATAAACTGAACACAACATGACAGTTTGTATGTGTGATTTTAGCATGACACATATTAAAGAAAAACTGGGTTCTTACACACCTGTTCATTGTTTCTCGCTTGTTTCTCTGACAGTTTCTTCAAAATCTTTTTCATTTCTTTGTTTCTCTCTCAAGTGTTTAATAATTTGTTCCTTGTCTTTTTCTAACTTTCCCTTTCTTTCTGTCATCTGGATTATAATGTTCTCTGTTTCCTCCATTAGTTTGTCTGTCATCTTTAACAGTTCATCATGTACTTCCATTCTCTTTTCCAGGTCCTTTTCTTTATTTGTAAGCTTTTGCCTTTGTTTGCCTTTATCCAAAGCCAAAGCTGGGATAGTCTCCAACATGATTTCTTTCTTCTCTGTCTTGTCCTCCTGAATCAGTGTGATGAGTTTTTCTCTCTGATTCTTCAGAGATGTCTTCTGCTCCTTGAGTTTTTTAATGGTTTGTTGGACATGTTCTAAGTCTTCCTCATTGTTCTGAAACTCATCTTCAAGTCTTTTGTTTTCTGTTAGAATAAAAATGTAGGAAAAAAATGTTTAAACCTAATATGGCTGAGAGCTAAAACACATACTTGGAAACAATGCTAAGGATGCTTCTTAAAACAAAACAAAACAAACAAGCAAAAAAATCTAGACTCTTCAAGACTATTAATTACTGTATAATATAATACTAATTTAAATAAATAAATGAAAACATGAAACAATCTTGAGTGGAATGTATATCCACATACATATCAATATAAGGGTTAATATAAATACCCTGTATTTAACTGTATTTATGTAGATCATAGGGATAAAATTTTGGTAATTTCTATGTATTACACATGTGCTGGCAGTTCTAAATTACTATACCAGTATTAAAATGTAAATAAAAATAGACAGTTTGAAGCATTACTATTACATTAGAGAGTTGCTGCCAATTTTATTCAAAATCACATATCTATTCATACATATTTATACATATTTTTCACATTTTAATTTCCTTTCACTTTGTTGTTTATAGAAGTAAATAAGTGCGAACATGATATTTTGGTGGCAATACTTACAATCAGGATGAAGCACAAAAAGTTTTTTTTTTCAGTATTATTGTTGCTATAATAATAATTTTACAGTGGATGATTTCCTCAAATATCTTTACCTATGCCCCCCCCAAATGTCTCAGTCACAATAGAGGAAAATTTTTACACATTCAGCAGGTCGTTGTGGCAACCAGTTGGTCTTTTAGAGGTTGAGGGTGTTGCACAGGTCGTTAATGGTATGCAAACTGCCAATAAATAATCACAGTCTGACTTACCACACTGAATTACCACTTAGTTTATAAATGCAGACAGAGAGTCAAGATATTGCAGTCAATCTGCACTGATGAGACCAACTCTACATGTCTGTAACACATCTTATTGTAACACAGGACTCTAGTCAAATTGTTACCAGCTGGTTATATTCTTTTATAAAAGTAAAGTTGTTGAGAGCCTTCAATTTTGCTGGTAAACCGCTGCCCTGCAGCAATTACATGAACTGCATCTTCAAAGCAACAATTACAAAGGCAATGAGATTACAAGATCACTGCTGTAATAATTTTGGTCATGCTGCAGTCTCCATCCACTGTTTTGCCTAGGGTGCCTTTAACATAACTGTTTATGTGTTTGTGTCATTTTTATTTGAATCACGTTTGTACTTCTTAGCCCTTAATTTTAAAGGCAGTTACACTAAAACAAGACATTAAAAAGGTCTGATGATAATTTGAGGTTGGGGTAAAAAGTGCTATGAAGTTTGAACTTACCGGTTTTCTTTTGTCCACACTTCCATATTAGGAATATTACTGTCCCGACGCTTATTAAACAGACAGCCAAGTTGATGATAATGTGAACAGCAGTATTAGACTGGACCATAAAGAGATCACCTGTGAATATAAGGAGACAAAATGTTCTAGATTCTACTTTCTGTAACTGAAAATTAATGTGAGTGATAAAAAAGCATTTCTACCTGAAACATGGATGTGTGTCTCTTTGATTTGACTGATATTCTTCTGTTGAACTTTGCAGGTGAAGCTGTAGCTCTGTCCTTTCTCCACAGTCACTTTACTGCTGACAGCATAGAGCCCATCAGAACCTCTGACAATCTTTGTAGGTTCCACAGAAATGGGTTTTCCCTCACTGTACACCCACAACATCTGAGGCTCTGGATACCAGCCATTAGATTTACACTCTAACACCATTTTATTTTTGACATTGGTGAGTTCTATGACTGGTGAGGAAACTGAACCTGCAAAGAAAAGAATTAAATAGTCACAGTTTTCCCAAATTTATCTCTGATCAATCTTAACTCACATTGTTCTTGTCCTAAGAGACTTATAGATTGGCCCAATGATATGTGAAATCAACATTGCCAATCTGGCTGGACAAAATTCGAATATTCTTATTTATTCCATTTGCTCTTGTCAAAATTCCTGTATATAGGCTGAAATTACCCTGTACCTATCCAAGTATTTCCTTTGTCAGATCAACGTTCCTCTGATCCCTCTTGGTCGTTAAAAGGGCCACCTTGGCTGTAGAGTTTTTATCATGGGGCCAACTCCCCCTCGGTTGGCTAAACGCCCATTTAGTGGGTGCACAAATCCCCTCCAATTATAAATACTGTTGGTTTTTGTTATGCACCTCTCTTATTTGTCCAGCTGTTCCATTTGCTACACTGGTCAGGTTGTGTACCCCTATGGCCAGAATACTAGATTGCCAGTGATTCAGTAGGGATTCCCTCTTGTCAGTTTGTGTCGGTATGCTCAGTCCAAATATATGTTCAAGAAGCATTTTTTAGCCCAAATCAGAGCTGGTTTGGTTACCCAAAATAAATGCACTTCTATTCTCAACTCACATGTCTGTGATCCACTTTCTACTGGAGCTGACACAAGTGTTCCTTTATCCTACTTGTCATTCTGAGTGCCCTTTGACCCTCAATATCTATGTTGCTTAAAGTCTTTCTTCACATCTAAATTGCAAAGTGAAGAAATTAATCTAAATTAAATGAAACTTACCTACAGCAAGCGTCACCACAGTTTCTGCATTAAATTTAGGTACAAGGCATTTGTATGTTCCTGCATCAGAGAGTTGCACTGTGGAGAGTTTCAATGAAACGTCTCCACACTGCAGTTTGTTGACAGAGAGTGATGTTCTTCCTGTGTACAAAGGATTCTGCTCAGTCAGAAGCTCCACACCCTCTCGCCTCACATAGACAGATCTAGGTTTGAGGTCCTTTCTGGACCAATCCACAGTCAGGTCAACAGCATCCACAGCAGGTTCCAGGTGGCATGGCAAAATGATGTCATCACCAATCATGGCCACTACTGGCTGAGTTGGACCAATCATCTGATGCTGGCCTAACAAATTTAGGCACACAAACAAATTCTGCAGTTTTGTAATTCTGAAGACTTCATGAGTTTCCAAGATCAGGCTGAGTAAGATATGTAACTGATTTATTTAACTAAATCAACATAAACTGTTGCTGTTACAGTGTTTGTTTTCATGTTCTGTTAAAAAACTACAGGTAAGTACTTTAAACTGTGGATTTTCTAAATGTTGGTGTGCAACTTACCACCACAAGATTGTGTTAAAAAAATGAGGATCACAACATGTTGCAAAACCAAGCGATGTCTATCCTTTATACGACTCATTCTAGATGTCTGCAAAAAAAAGGGCATATATCAAATCTGCAAAAACAACACACACACTCCAGCCCTGGAGAGCTGGTGTCGTGCAGGTTTTAGATGTGTCTTTGATCCAACACAGCTTATTTAAATGGCTAAATTACCTCCTCAACATGTTTTGAACTTCTCCAGGGGCCTGGTAATGAACTAATCATTTGAGTCGAGTGTGTTGACCCAGGGTGAGATCTAAAACCTGCAGGAGACCAGCTCTCGAGTTCGACACCCCTGCACTAAGCCATTCTCATGCTAAAATGCCCTTAAAAAATTCCGTTATTTTAAAATAAAATTCTTAAAAGGTAATCATTTAAAATGTACTCCTCTCCAGACAAACAGTTACAAGACAGATCAATTGCATTGCAGGAAATATGGATATTCAGTTAAAAGACAAACTGGAAAATTATGACTTTTTCTTTGTGATGGTCCCTGTTCCTCACCGGCTGACTCTGTGTTGTTTGTTTTTTTCCTTTGTGCTCTCTCTCTCCTCTGCCAGGGCGGTGCTCATTATGGGCTCCCCTCCCTGGCCCACTCACCTGTGCTCACCGTCACACCTGCAGCCAATCCCAGCTGATTTGGAGCACTATTTATGATGGTGGACCTGTGTCATCCTTCACTGGATTGTTGAGCCATCAGCATCTGCCCTTGACCTGAGCACTTGTTGCAGGCTGCTGAGTTTGCATATTTTGCTGTGAAGTACAGCCAGACTTTGACCGCTTCGCCTTGGGCATTTTTAATCTGTAGCTCTGCTCTAAAAGAACGTACGTACCTGGCCCCACCTACTATCCTCGGAAACGTAAAATGATTGGCTAGAATCTAAAGTGTATCACAGCTCAGGAAAAAAAAAGCACCGAAATAAAGCACCGAAATGTGCGCTGCTTTTCGGTCTGGTTACTACCGTTTATGTCAGAACCGGTGCCATCATGGCACCGGATACCGGTACCCATCCCTAGTGAGCGGGTCTGCAGAGATCTGAGAAAGAGCAAATGCAAGAGCAAATGCGAGAGGGGCTGTTACTATGTGTGTATATGGATAATAGCAAACACTGAAATTAATTTTTTTGCATGCAGCAATGAATTTTGTTCGCTCAAGTTTAGCTTTTCTTCTTTCAAAATAAATTTCTCCTCAAAATGCAACACTTGTACTTGCAAATTCTTTTCACGTGCTCTCATTTTTTTTTTTTTACATGTGCTCAGAATAGTGGCAAAAAAATAATGCCATAGTTTTTCACAACAAATTTTAGTGTTTTGTTATAAAGTTCTTGTTTGTTTGTTCCCTGTCTCAAAAACAAACACACACACACACAGACACACACACACACAAACCCCACAAACCAAAGAAACAAATAAAAGAGAACGACTTACCACAGATGAAGACTCCAGACTATGACACAGTGATCCAAACTTTCACTGTCAAAGTGAAATGAGTCACTGAAGCTGAGCAGGAAGCAGGAACTAATGAGTCACTACAAACCTGACATTCCTGTCTGATCAGTTTCTAGTGTTCTATCTATTAGATAAACACTGAGCACTATGAACACAGGGACAGTTGCCTTTAATTGCATATATTTCATCAATCAGATCAGTACAGATCATGTGTAAAACAAAGATAAGCTCAAAATAGTTTCAGCAGTTTCTTATCACCTTCAATAAGGAGCTCATGTTGTTGGTAGCATTTGCACTTCATTCTCTCTGTAAACACAACAGCTCTAAAAGTTTTGAACGTATTCTGATTAAAACTCTGTAGGCTGTAGATCATGTTATAACAATTCAATTAAAATCTGTCTTACATCCACCAAATTCAACTTTATGATTTGTTGGTGGAAAATTGACAAAAAGCCTTAAAACCTAGAAACTACCTGGCTTAAAAGTGCGCCGTATAATGTCAACATTTATAAAATATAAAGATTTAAACTATCATATCACATTTGACCTCTGACCTCTTCCTAAGTTTAACAGATCAACCTGGAAGTTAAAGTAAAAGGAGGCAGCACAGCTGGAACTCTGTGTGTTCAGGACACAAATCATCGTTCATATGTCACTTCACTGTTGTGATCTTTGTAAAGAATCATTTTTACCTCTAACATTGTTCTTTTCATTCACAACTGCTGTTTGCAGAGGTCTGATTCGCAGCACTGTTGTCATCGCCACAGTTTTAGCAACCTTTGACTAAATTTAATTAATAACAGAGGCAGATAAGAATAGTACATGACGTATCAAATAATAATTTCTCTAAGAAGGCTTAAAAGAACTTTATATAATGTCAAATTACTCATTAAAGTCAAAGCTAGAATAGCTCAGTGCGACATCATCAACAGTGAGTTAGATATTAAACATTTCCTGGAAGAACTCACCAACAACCAGCCGGATATCTGCAGATCTCTGCATGCTCTGTATCTCTGGGAGGAAACATCTGTATATTCCGTCATCTGAGAGCTCCACCTTCCTGATCTTGAGCGATGTAATATCATAGTAGCAATAGTGGTTACAATTGAGTAATATTATGCAGGAATTCATGTAATTGGATAATAAAGGTCCCAAAACTGGGAGTAACAATGTGAAAATAGAGCTCTGTCATAAAGTGGGAACAAGGAAGAAACAAGAACGTAATAATGTAGTAATTTCTAAGTTATTATACCTGTGGTAGTTTGTGTAATAAGCACAATAAAAACTGCAAAATGCAAAACTGTCTAGTTCTATTTAATAGCATATTAATAAACTATTAAAGCAAACTTAAAAACTGTGATTATTGCCTGGAAAAACCTGTGGTAGGTTCTGTATAATAAGCATAAATAGAAACAGCCTGCAACAAGCTGGCAGCCAGTAGGTGGCAGACTGCTGCCAACTGGGAGTCTGCACTTTCAATTTTATCCCTGGATAATGTGACTTTAGCTAACATTTGCCTCTTTTTTGGCTTGCCCCGTAGAGCCATGCTTGCATAAACCAATGGATTATAACAATACACTTGGAATCAAGTCCATATTATAGGTTCTGCTGTAGGACTGCAGGATAAGTAAAACCTTTTTTGATTTTTTAGTTATATTTAGGACCATGTGTCTTGTAGTTTTTTTGTTTTCTTTAAAAATAACTCACTGAACCACCACAGTCAATCTGTCAGCATGTTTGTACTCTCTGATAAATTTGCCTTAATATTAATTTTTTTTTTTTTTTGCTTTTTAAAGAACTTATTTTAATATTGCACTCATCAACAAACAAATCTTCCCTAACAAAAAAAAGTAACTTCAAGGACCAAATTGCATTATATTTCTACATGTCAACATACAAGTAGGGGTGACATGGGCCTAAAGAGAGAAAGAGTTTGAGACACCTGCTTTAATTAGATGATCACACGACACAGATATAAAATGGTAGAATATGTTCTCAATTATAATTTACCATAAATGCATTGCTCAGGGATAGAACAACTTAAAAGACTACAAAGGCTGAACAGCTAAGTCCTACTTATTATTTCTCCATTATTCACTTTTAGTGTTGTTCCAGCGTAGATGGTTCATGTCACGGTCCTGGTTTTGGTGACCTGTAGTGTTTTGTGTATTGTTATTGTTTTTTATGATTTCTTTGTGGTTTGTGATTTCTAGTGTTTTGTAGTGGTTTAGTTCTGTGCCTGTGTGTCTCCTGTTTTACTTTGAAGGTCCGTGTCTCATGTTAATGTTTCTGGTTTTGCTCCCTTGTCTCGTTAGATCGGATTTGTCCCAGCTGTGTTGCCCTCCTGTCTGTCATTCCCTGATCCCTGCGTTTCTCTTTGTCAGTGTCGTGTCGTACCCTTGTTCTGGCCTGTGTGTTTTGTTTCCAGTTCAGTTTCCAGCCCTCGTAGTTTTGTTCTGTTTTTTGACTAATTCCTGCAATAAAGCAGTGGAGTTAGAGTTTAAGTTCTGCCTCCACGAGTCTGCATATTGGTTTTTTTTTCCTGCCTGGCTGCACATAACAGTTCACACAGTCAGCTTGATATACTGTTGATAAAGAAATTCACTCTCACAATGGGACTACCTGTAATCATAACTCTATGACAGAATGCTAAAAATACATAATTTCTTGTAATACTATGTGGTATGTGCCATATTTATGTAATGTTGATACTTCATTTGTAAAATATCACGTCACATATAAGATGTACCAATGAGAAAATATATAAATTATGTCGATACTCATATCTTATATACACATTTATATAAACTTTTTTGTGGTCTACTTTTCCCTAGCTCTCCAGTCACATGATCATATGACACATGACTTCAAGTACTCTTCCACCCTTTTGTATCCTCCTGTCAAGGTCTGTGTGCGACAGGCAGGAAGGGAGGAAACAAAAACTCCAGGATGCGCCTCTGTCAGTGTGCCCCGGGCAGCTGTGGCTACAATGTAGCTTGCCATCACCAGTGTGTGAATGGGTGAATGACTGAATGTAGTGTAAAATGCTTTGGGGTCCTTAGGGACTGAGTAAAGTGAGGCCATTTACTTAAACTCAAAAAACCTCAGCTTTATTGCACGAGTTAAAAGAAAACCAAACTGGAAAAACTGAACAGAACACACAGGCAAGTAAAAGGATGTGACGCAACACTGAACAGAGGAAAACGCAGACAATAAATGAAAGGAGTAAATGAGGGCCAGGAGGGAAACACAGCTGACACTAAGTAAACAAGAGACGCAACACTATAAACACAGACATGGGCTAAGGGAGCACAGAGACAGGAGTAACTTGAAACACGACTGACTGGGGAAGAAGATAAACATAAAGACTGAACTAAACCTACACTAAACACGAGGAGACAGGAACAAAGCCTTGTATTTACAAAGTAGAGAAGAACTAGAGCACTGAAAATAGAAAACAGAAACAAAACCAAATACTCTCTACTACTACTTTCCCTTGTATAAAAATGCCCCATTTACTTCCACTAAAACCACATTTTTTAATCTCTCTGCCATTGTAGTATAAAAACATGCTTTATTTAATTTCATTTTGAAGAAAAGTTGTGATATTTGACATTTTTACTTTACTTCACCAGATTTAACCATTTTGCCATTCTAGGCCAATTGAGAACATTTATTTTGGAAACTCCAACAACACCAAAAATTTAAACAACATAAGATAACACCACTGAACATATGTAATGTGGAAAAATTTAAAATAATAATAGTGGATTGCATTCATATAGCACTTTTCGAGACCCTCAAAGCGCTTTACAATTCCACTATTCATGCTGCTATATTGCAGCATCGGCCCCTCTGGCCAACACCAGTGAAGTGAAGTGTCTTGCCCAAGGACACAACGACCAGGACAGAGAGAGCAGGGGGATCAAACCGGCAACCTTCCGGTTACAGATGAGCTTCCCAATCCCCTGAGCCATGGTCGCCCCAAAATGAAAACATCCAGGCTTTGAATGAGAAAAGGTGTGTGTGTGTGTGTGTGTGTGTGTGTGTGTGTGTGAGGGAGAGAGAGAGGATTTTATGGCAGATTTTATGCATGTACATTTTATACGCAAAGGTGTTTAAACAGAGTATGGATGGCATGTGAAAGACTCTAGATTTCAAAACTTGGACTGAAAAGAAGATTTCCTACTAAAATTCATGCCACAAGCTACAACACAGCCAAAATGATCGCCAAATCAAAAGAAAAAAAGTTTTTAAAAAATCCAAGGCATTGTTACGTGGATTTTTTAAAAACTTTTAAAAAATGCACGTAACAATGCCTTCAGATCCGGAGACGCTCAGGCCTACAGTACGTTACAGAGGGGCATCAAAGAGGCCAAGCACAGCTACAAGCTGAAGGTGGAGGAACACTTTGTCCACACTGACCCACGATGCATGTGCCTGCGCATCCAGGTCATCTCTGGCCACAAGCCTAGCAATTCCACATAGACAGCCATGAATGTGTCCTTCCTCAGTGAGCTAAATGACTTCTACACTCGTTTTGTCAAGGGCAATAAGGAAAAGTCTGCCTAAACCCTCCCCTTGATTACTGCCATAACGTCATTCTCACCACAATGCACGTCCATAACGCACTGAGCAGTATCAACCCTTGCAAAGCTGCTGGCCCTGACAGCTTTCCTGGAGGTGTGCTTTGAGCATGTGCTGAGCAGCTTGCAGGGGTCTTCACAGACATCTTAAACCTGTCGCTTGCCCAGGCAGTAGCACCAGCGGGCTTTAAGACCACACTCATCACCAACATGCCTGAACCACTATCACCCTGTAGCACTCACTCCTATGGTTATGAAGTGCTTTGAGCGACTGGTCCTGGCACACCTCAAGACATGCTTGACCCCCATGCTGGATCCTCACTGTTGGCCTATCGAAGCACTAGGAGTACAAAGGATGCTTTATCCACAGGACTTCACTGTGGTACTCTCCCACCTGGACAATAAGAATACTTATGCAAGAATGCTGTTGGTTGACAGCTTAGAGGGAAAGTTACCGTATTTTCACGACCATAAGGCGCACTGTGCTAAAAGGCGCAGTCTCAGTTATGTGTGCCCTTACTGTATTTAACACACACATAAGGCGCACTGGACCATAGGGCGCATACAAGTACCGTATGCGTATTTAAAAATAAAGCGGGAGCAAACCTGAATTCGGTACCTTACTCACATTTCTATTGCCGGTAATCGTCATCATCAACAACACACAAGCATACAAGTGTGCGTATTTAAAAATAAAGCAGGAGCAAAACAAAGTTTGGTACTCACATTTTTATTACCAATAATCGTCATCATCAACAACACACAAGCATACAAGTGTGCGTATTTAAAAATAAAGCAGGAGCAAAACAAAGTTTGGTACTCACATTTTTATCATCAATCAAACCCATCAAAGTCCTCATCCTCTGTGTCTGAATTGAACAGCTGCGCTAAATCTCCATCAAACATGCCAGGTTCACCGTCTTCACCGTCAGAGTCACTTTCCGTGCCGTGCGGCTCCTCGGAAACGATGCCGGCTTTTGCGAAAGCTCGAACAACAGTGCCAGCAGACATGTTAGCCCAAGCATCTACAATCCATTGGCAAATTGTGGCGTAACTCGCCCGGCGCTGCCTTCCACTCTTAGTGAAACTGTGGTCTCCACCGGTCATCCATCGCTCCCAGGCCGCTCGCAGCCTTACTTTGAACGGGCGGTTCACACCGATGTCCAGCGGTTGGAGTTCCTTTGTCAGGCCTCCCGGAATGACAGCAAGCTCACAGTTCATTTGCTTCACAAGTTTTTTCACATCGGCTGTGAGATAAGCACGCATAGAGTCACAGATCAACAGCGATGGTGATGCGTGGAAAATACCACCTGGTCTCCTTACATACACCTCCCTCAGCCAGTCTTTCATCATTTCCTCATCCATCCAGCCCTTTTCATTTGCCTTAATGATGATTTCTGCTGGAAACTTCTCTTTAGGCAAAGTCTTTTGCTTAAAAATCACCATAGGCGGCAGTTTCTGTCCATTAGCATGGCAGCCAAGCACAACAGTAAAAGAAGACTTTTCATACCCCGTTGTGCGTATCGCTACCGTGCTGGTCCCCTTCTTCTCCACAGTGTGACTCACCGGGATGTCAAAAGTGAGCGGGACCTCGTCCATGTTTGTGATGTGGCTGGGCTGGATGTTTTTGTCGCCGATGTGTTTGCTGCAGTAGGAGCGGAAGATGGCCAGCTTTTCCTTATAATCCGCTGGAAGTTGCTGCGCTACCGTAGTCCTGGTCCGGATGGAAAAATGGCACCGTTTCATAAAACGAAAGCACCAAGACGGACCTCCTTGGAAATGTTCAATGTTCATCTCTTCAGCTAGTGAAACTGCTTTTAGCCGAATGGTGACCGTCGAAACGCTTCTCCCGCTCGCTCTTTGCTCGATGATCCACCGCTCGAGTCTTTCCTCCAACTCGAGCCACCTCGCCTTATGTCCGCGGAAACTCAGCTGCGTTTTCTTGACCTGCCGGAGCTTGTTTTCCAGCTTCCTCCATTTGCGAACCATCGATTCGTTAATCTTAAATTCTCTCGCCGCTGCTCGATTTCCATGTTCCTCCGCGTAGCTGATGGCCTTCAGTTTAAACTGTGCTTCGTAAGCGTGTCTCTTTGCCATTTTCAGGGTTGTTAAAACAACGATGTCCTGCATAATGCACATACCTGTTCTTTTATACAGGTATGTGCGATTGTCCCGGTATATACGATCAACGCCCACACTTCACCCTTTAACGTTCTCATGGTGTTCTCTACTACGTCCTCCTTACAACACATAGGGCGCACCGCGCTATAGGGCGCGCCGCACTTTTTGAAGAAAATCTAAGACTTTTAAGTGCGCCTTATGGTCGTGAAAATACGGTATTCCCTCTCAGCTGACCAAACTTGTGGCCCTTCGAATCAGCAACTCCCTCTGTAACTGGATCATAGACTTTTTGATCAACAGACCCCAGCATGTTAGGTCAGCCATAACTGCTCTACCCACCATCACACTCAACACTACTACTACTCTACTCTCTTTTCACCCACAACTGCAGAACTAGCTATGGATCCATCATCAAGTTTGCAGATGACACCACGGTGATTAAACTCAAAAGACAGGTCTTTTCTATCTTTTTGAAGCCATGGATTTGAAGAAACTGGCGTTTTTTGATGGCCTGTGGAATTTTTTTTTCTCCCATGGTCGTTTTTTTTTTCTTTAATTAAGTGACAATCAGTGGGGTACCATGCTTATTTAAGGTTGATTTTAAAAATGGGGTTAATTATATTTTGGTTTTGTTTTTTTTTTGTCTTTTTTTGCTTTGAGTAAAAAGTTGTGCTTTGGTGCTATATGAATAAGATTGAAGTTGAACTAACAAGTATTTTATAGCAGAACTTGGTAAATCTGTTTATGCTATAAAGACAACTGTGTTTGATTGGATGAAAATCAACCATTGTTGAAAAACTAAAAAAATTATAAAAGAAATCCTTATTAAACCTAAAGGTATTTAGTTTTTCAGCCATGAAGAGAGCAGAGGATTGCAATTCTGTATTGTTCCATTGGAAAGAACACAGTGAAATTAAACTTAAGATCTATCTACACAGTGGTAATGTAAATAAAGAAAAAAAAATCAGTAAATCTGGAATGTGTATCTGTGTTTCTCTGCGCTGATTTATGTTCTCCTGTTGAACTCTGCAGGTGTAGTTGTTGCTTTGTCCCTTTTTCACAATGACTGTACTGTTGACAGAATAGAGAAAACCATGACCTGTGGAGACAAATCGCTGGGGGTCTTTCTCTCAATGCGCAGCCAAGACAGCTCAGGTTTTGGTTACCAGCTCTTAAAGTTAAATTTTAAGACCACTTCATCTCTAGATCTCGCTAAGTTGGCTATTGATGAAACAACACCTAATCATAAAACAAATAATTTCAGTTAGCATAAGAACAACATATAAATATCAAATATTTCTACTGACTAATGCATGTGAGGGAAATTTCTCTTATTTGATGAGTTTAGACTGAGTTTAGCTCCCATAATGATGGTTTCAGTAAACACAACACTCCTAGATAAACAGTAAAATTTTGTAAAAGCAGTCAGCATGGAACCACAACACAACCTATAACCAACTTTGGGGACAATAAAAGCAATGAGATATGAATAGCCTCCCTGTTTGTAAGTAGCAGAGGAGAAGAAAAAAAAAAGAGGAGACGTCCGCAATGTCTAAATATGAACGAAAGTCTTTGCATATCCCAGGAGAGGGAAATAGTCAGGACAATCTAATCACAGGGCTGTCCCGCGGACAAACGTCGAGACCAGATAAGCAGGCTCTCAGGGTGATTCGGTTGTAACAGGCAGGTCGTCCAAGTATCTCCTCGCTTCATCAGCCGAATGGAGCCAGCGTCTTGCACCGTCAGGAGATGTGATGTGAAGTCATGCAGGATACAGCAGAGCGGGCTTGAGACCTCGTTTATACAGCTCGGTCATCACTTCACGGTACTCCGCGCGCTTGCTCAGGACTTCCGGGCAGTAGTCCTCCACCACGCGAATCTGCCCACCATGGTATTCTAGTTTCCCTCCTCGCCAGGCCTCTCAGACAAGAAGGTCCTTTACCTGGTACCGATGAAGGTGTATGATTACGGGGTGCTGTCTCTGTCCTGGGGCTGGCTTAGTGGCAGGTATACGGTGGGGTCTGTCGATTTCCGGGCGGGTCGGGAGCCTCTTCTTCCCGAAAACCTCGCAGAGCAAATCTGCAAAGAATTCTGTGGGACGCCCACCTTCAACGCCCTCCTCGAGTCCCAGGATACGCAGGTTTTGGCACCTACTTCGGCTTTCTAAGTCCGTAACTTTAGCCAGAAGTTTAGTGTTAGATTCGCTGAGGTTGGAACAAACGGCCAATGCCTCCCTGTGCTGCTCCAGAAGGGAGGAGATGGCCGCCATGTTCAGCTTAGGTCCGTCGTCCTCCTTTTCCACCGCTTTAGTGCGTTTTGAGGCCATGTTAGAACGACCAAAAAACAATTTTGGAACCCATAAAATAAAACGTACACAGTTCAATAGTTTTGTTGTGAATTGGCTGGTTTAGGAGTGGAAAAGGTAGAAAAGTCAGTGGAGCAGTCTTCTCCTCTACCTACCTACTACATCCCCTAGCAACCGGAATTGCTGAAAAGATTGCTATTTTAAAAATATGACAATGGACCACTGGAGATGCAGCTTCAAATTACAGAATTTTTTTTTTTTGAAATACAGTGACACAAATGCAACATTTCTAAAATGTATAATGTATACTGTGTTGGACCACTGGAGGGCTCCACTCACCCAGTTCTCAGGAAGTGTTGTTGCTGTGTTTTGGAGGGAAAGGTATTCAGTTGTGTGGTGATGAGTAATAAACAAGGAGTGTTAATCGAGAGCCATCTTGTCGTCTGTGTTTACCTCCACAATACATACCTTTTAATAAATGCACTGATTCACTAAAGATTATGGAGTAAATATTAATGATGCGCTTCAGATTTTATATTTATAATTAAATGGATCAAAGGTCACAATAATAATGATAACTATACTTTCCACACAAAACATTTGAGACAAACTGGATAGTCACTTAAAATAAACCACAATGGAAAAATCTCATAATCCGGTACCATGGCAACAAATCAATACGTTTAGGCATAAACAGTTAAATACTCAATTTGAATGTCTAGCCTGCTGAACTTCAAAATATGGGTATCAGAACCTGTAACAATGGGGTGTGGTTGCTTGGGCTGTTCTCACAGTTTCATAAATTGTTGATTTTCTCAAAATTGCATCATGCTATACAGTGATGGGAATAACAGCATTACAGCATTACACCATTATAACGCACAATATGAACATTATGAACCCCCCACCACCCATCCTTGTTGGAGGATGCTGAACAGACAGTGAAACTGACTTGCAGGGGCAGAACATAGCTGTGATGATGAATTGGTGCTTGTGGGGGGGTTGGCAGACAGCAACAGGAGAGGATGCTTAAAGTGCATGTGATTATGCATAGCAGATGTTGACAAATGTTTGATATATCTGCCTCTGCTGATCTTACTTTTGCACACATTGCATATTAGTTTGGTTTAATCTGCAGCACTGAGTGTAAAATGCTTCCACACAGAACTTCATCATTATCATTTATTTATATAGCACTTTAAAAACACACCTGGTAGACCAAAGTGCTGTACAATACTAATATGCACATAGTAATAAAACCAGACATAGCAATAAAAAAAATTAAAAAAAATGAGTTACCCACAGAGTTAAAAGCCAGGGAATAAAAATAGGTTTTTAAAAAAAACTTAAAAACTGGCACTGATGTAGCCTGTCTAATATGGAGAGGAAGGTTATTCCAATGCATCGGCGCTGCAACAGAGAACGCTCAGTCTCCTCTAAGTTTCAGCCGTGACTTTGGCACCGAAAGCAGCAACTGCTCAGCTGACCGAAGGGAACAAATGGGACATGGGGCTTCAACAAGTCAGACAAATAAACAGGTGCCAGACCATTTAGAGATTTAAAAACCAAATGCAGAAATGGGAACTATGCAAGAATTGCAATAATCTAAACGTGAGGTAATAAAGGCATGAATAACACTTTCAAGTCACGCTTGGAAAGAAAGGGCTTAACCTTCGATAAACGTCTGAGGTGATAGAATGCTGATTTTACCACCCCGTTTACATGGTCATCAAAGGTAAGTGCAGATCAAGTTTTGTGGCTGGTGGAGGACCAAGAGGATGGCTCAGCAGCAGCAACACTCTTTTCTATTTGGTTGCCCAAATCCATGTGGGGAGTTTCAGCTAAGTTAATGAGTGAATGGACAACGGGGCGCTCTGCTAAGGTTAACTAGCCTATAGCCTACCTACATCTTGCTGTCTGCAAAAAGACAGAGTAACTTATATGTACCATTTAACTCCCACAAGTGCATACAATTCGACACAACTACACAAGCATTGTTTTATACTTTTAAACCTAACTTTAATGTTACTCTGTTAACAACCTATTGTCTAAATTACCAAGCTAACAGAGCTACGTAAACAAAGTGAACATGAGAGCACCCGACTGCAGATGTCAATAATGCAGCGTAATGGAATAATCTCCCGATCTTCGCGACAATTATAAACTGCCTCCGTAACCCAGTTAAGGTACAAAAAAACCTATTCAACAAAAACAGTGATGAAGTTTTTTTTCGCTCAGCCGAGCCTTCTCTGTTACTGTGTGGAGCAGCCCGTGTCAGTCATCTTATTCACACATCACTCACTCATCTGGTCATGCACTGCTGTCTCACAAGGAAACAAAGCTTTTTGATATAAAGTTTTCCCTTCTTCCCAAACACAAATATTTTTTTACATTATTTGTTAGAAATAAGTATTCGTAAAAAAGACGATATTCGCGCCTTTCCGAATACCGTATTCGGCTCCACCCCTAACTGTTACCATGTAAAATGTGCTAGTACTGAAGGCACGTAAGGATGATACGAGAGCTCACCACGTTTTACTCCAACTTTAATCTCGGCTTCACACAACTGAATTTACAAGGCGGTAAACAACACCTACAACTCAAAAAACTACCCCTCTCACTTCCCTTCTCACTGGGTGTGAACCAAGGTCAAAATAACAAATAAAACAAGCTATTCCACCAAAGTTCTACCTAAACCATACTTGAACAGAAAACCAAACAGTCAAGTGGCTTTTATTGTCATTTCAACCATGTACCTTGGTACAGTACAGAGAGAAATGAGACAGCATTCCTCCAAGACCTTGGTGTTACATATGACATATAACGGACAAATACAGGACTATATAAAGTGCAATGTGCAAGAAAAACTTGCAAAAATAAACAAGATGTCTATGAAAGTTCTCAGTCATCCAGGTCATCGTAGTCAAAGGAGCTTGTAAAGAAAAGCGTCTGGACTTCTTTAAGTTGCTTGAAGACGTTTCACCTCTCATCCGAGAAGCTTCTTCAGTTCTAAGGTCAAATGGCAGAGAGTCCCAGATTTAAACCCAGTGGGAGTTTCCCTCCAAAGAGGGACAAAAGGACCCCCTGATGATCCTCTAATCACCTGAGCCAAGGTGTGAAAGCGGGTGTGGGTCCCAATCAGCCAGAGTTTCGGGTGAAACCCTGGAAACAAGACAAGACAGTGGAATGCTAGACAGAATAGGAAAATACACACACAAGACAGTGCAATGGTAATGTATTGCGCAAAAGTAACTTGGTGTGTGTTTGTGTGTGTATATGAGTGTGAGATACTGCAGATAAGTGCTTGGAAGTGACGTGTATGAAGGTGTGTGCGTGCGTGTGTCAGTCTAGTCACTCACTGACAAACACTTAATAAACAGGAGAAAACATACAAAAATATATAGCCAGTTCATCCCTTCTGCTTTATTGCTGTTTACAAATGGTCACAACGATTTAAAATACTGTACACAAAGCCTTCTTAGGATTCTTAGATCAAACAAACAAACAAACAAACAAACACACACACACACACACACACACACACACACACACACACACACACACACACACACACACACACACACACACGATTAAGCACTACAAGTTGGGAGGCTGAGGCTTCAGCAAACAGCCTGACTTAAAAATGTGTACATTTACATTGACAGAGCTCTAAAGAGTCTTCCATTAAAGGAAGAACTTAAGCAACAAATTTGTGTTGAGGATTTTTCATACAGTTATTATAACTATAAATTGACTATTAATTGCTCTCACATCAATTTTTGATGGTTCTCTCGTGCCACCAAGAAAACAGTTTTTTTCATTATGTATTTATTTGTTTGGATATCTTATTTAATATTGGGTTAATTTGGCACATAGTTTACAATCTGTATAGTCTACAGACTGTAAACTATGAACAAGATTAATATTTAAGTTTTTTTTTTTTTTTGTATTTCTGTAATGATACAACCATCAGTTACGTTATTTTTGTATTAGTATGACAAAAGTCAAAGTAACAATGCGAGCATGGGAAACATGAACCAGCCTGCTAGTTGTGTCAGATGCAGCAAAAGTCTGAAGTGGTTACTTGTTCCACCCACTGATATGAACGTAATCACAGAGGCTTAAATTACCACAAGAGAAAATTGGTCTCAGTGGAAACTACTTTCGTAAAACTACTTTGTAGCATTGCAACATTTGATATTAAAACTGTTTGAGGACATCGCCGCTCACTGCCGTAACACTTTAGTCTTCAGCAAAACAACATGGATGTCAGAGCTCTCGGTATCAGACTGTGTGAGTAATTTCCACATTTGAAAAAAATACATAGAAATAAATTAGATAAATACATGTATAATTTTTTTTAATTAATCTTGTAAAAAAAGTATCAATGTTGTTCATGTTTTGCTGCAAAGGACTGCATTTTTATGAAATGGTTATGAGATGTCAACTTTGTCACATATCTTTGTTCCACATTACAAAAAGGTTATAAAGTTAAAAATGTTGTCTAAAATATGTTTATTTCAGTTTGTTTTACTTAAAGACAAAGTAGCCTATAACCTAGTGGGTCACGTATGATGAATTCATATATTAGTACCTGTAAGAGTCAGCAGATACCTTCATAAATCTGCTTTTATCTCTTCAGTGATGACCATTATGATTCTGCTGGGTGTTCAGGGTGAGAGAGTTGGTGAGTACCAGCTATGTTCTTGTTTATATAAATTTCATTTCATTTTTTCATTTCTGAGTAGCAAACAATTCAAGAAAGAAATGTAGGTAGCAGGTTCTTTGTCCTTGTCTTAATGATCATAGGTGTTATGATATATTTTGTGTTTAGCCTTTTATTTCTTGCAATGATATTGTTTCATCAATGAATTTTGTTTTATTTATCTACAAATTTATGTATTTTAATGGCTGACATTAACTGAAATATGCACACAAAATGTCCCAGAGTGTTTTTTTTAAAGGCTTTTAAAACTGTTGGGTATTTTATCTTCCTCTTTCATTTGAACTCTTTTTACATATTCATTATTTAATCCAGACTGTTTTGAAGAGGCGGGCCTTTTCTCTTCTGATGGTACACCTTGGGTCATTGTCATTGTTTTATGGAGCGCTCTGGTGCTGTCGTTTGGAATCTACTTTGGCAACAATTGCTGGGACAGAGGTGAAGAACATGCTGTTTTGCACATAACTTTGTGTTGATCACTTTTACTTTGTCACATGCTCTCATCATGCACATCAGCACGTAATTCAAGCTCAGCCAGGAGTCAGAACATGAATGTTGTTTGTTAATTGTTGTTGTACTATGAAACACTATAATATAACAAATTGGACAAAAGAAACAGAAATTTTGTGAATGCTCTGTTTTTGTTTTTTGGTGTAATTGTAATGGGTGTAAGTTAAATGGCTTAAACTAAGAAATAGACTTTAGCTGTTTAGTGTGCCTCTCTTATCGTTATTTTATTATTTCTCTTGTTTATTTAATTTCATCTTGTAAATTTATTTATTTTCAGTCTTAACAGAAAATATGCAGAGCACTCCAAGAAAAGACATGATGTAGAAAGAGATTTATTCAGTAATAATACAAAACAAGTTAAAAAGCAAGAGATAAATACATTTACTAAACACAATGTGCTGTTTTTCTGGTATCTGTAAACATGGATAAGGAAAGAGTAGGTGCTGGTGATAATACACTATGAGCTTTCTACATTCTGCTTCAAATAAAAATAGTTTCATCGTACAGATAGATCAAAACTGTGGCCTGAAGTGCAACTTCTATTGTTCCATTTAGAATAAACTTTGAGCCCATTCACTTTAATTTTTGAACAAACATAAACATTGCTTAGCTTAGCAGAATGCCCAAGAAACACAATATTTTCAGCTTCATCTACAACAAGCCCGTTGCTATCACCTGTAATAAAGAAAAATGCTTTGAAAAGCTGGTCAGAGTTTTGACAACCAACAGTGTGCTTACAGAGCAATTAGATCTACAGAGGACACCATAGACACAGCCACACTTAGAGCAACAGTGGAGCTGTGTGCAGATATTCTTGGTTGACTTTAGCTGTGTATTTAATGCCATCCTCCCACAAACTGGCAGAAAAACTAAGACTTGGGTCTTTCACACGCCACTATCATGTGGGTCAGCAGCTTCTTGTCCAGCACCGGAGAGTGGGAAACCACACATTTTTGGGCCCAAGTCTTAGCATTGGCTCCCCACCAATGCAACATCAGTGACAAATTTGCAGATGATACCACTGTGGTGGGGCTCATCTCAGGATGAGTTGGGATACACAACCTTTACTCAGCAGCTGTAAATACACTTAACAGAGCAATAACATGAGTATGTTTGTGCAATTAGGGATGAGTGCAGTACAACAGAACAGCATGTCTGTGTCTATCATGTGTGAGCGTGATTGTCTTATATTATTAATATTACTGCCAATTTTATATATTTTTTTACCTAGTGTGCACTATTCTAGTGTAAATTCTAGTGTACTTATTACAATGACAATAATAATAATAATAATAATAAATTTTATTTATGAGCGCCTTTCAAGTCACCCAAGGACACTTTACAATAGGATAAAACACTTAGTAAAACAATGGCAGAATAAGAACAATAAAACAAAAGCACAAGATAAAATGAACAAACAGTGGATTCACAGTGAATATGCAGATTTGAACAGATGAGTTTTGAGTTGGGATTTAAACTGGGGGAGAGAACCAATGTTTCTTATTTCTGGGGGCAGAGAGTTCCACAGCCTGGGAGCAGAGCAGCTGAAAGCTCTGCTTCCCATGGTGGTGAGGCGGAAGGAAGGTACAGCAAGCTGGATAGAAGAAGAAGAACGAAGTGAACGGGCAGAACTGGTAGTGGTTAACAGGTCAGAAAGGTAAGGAGGTGCAAGGTCATGAATGGCCTTGAAGGTGAGCAGAAGAAGTTTGAATATTATCCGGAATTTCACAGGGAGCCAGTGAAGTTCCTGAAGAACAGGGTGATGTGCTGGTAGGAGGGGGTTCTGGTGATAATGCGAGCAGCAGAGTTCTGTAGTTGAAGCTTATGGAGGGATTTTTGGGGGAGACCATGCAGAAGAGAATTGCAGTAGTCAATATGGGAGGTAACCAGACTGTGGACAAGAATGGACGTAGACTGGGTGGAAAGAGAAGGAATAAAGCTGTTCTATTCTATTATTCTAAAAATCAAGAAGCTCATCAGAACAGCTGACACTTTTGTCATCAAAATAAAACTGTCAGACTACAGTGAATAGCAAATAGTATTCTGATGTTACTGTGGATATCTGTCCTCTCACTCCTGCTGTATCTCTCCATTAGATGACAACATATTGTCTTCTACCGCCATTTACTACACCCTAAGCCTGGGTGAGACTGAACTTAAAGGTGAGATTAATGATTCCATATGTGCTCCATTTATTATGATTTGTTCTAAATATGAATTAAAAGCTTTATTAGGAAAAGGAAAACCACGCTATAGTTTGACTAGCTATGCTAACAAACTATTAGGTACAAATCAAAAAGCTGTTTAGAGCAGCTGATGTTTTTGTCATTAAGATGAAACTGCAGAAAAATAAGAATGACATTACTTTTTTCTGATTGACAAGATTTAAAATTAGATCTGATGAATACAGTAAATAGAAAATATTGTACATCATCACTGATGTCACTGTAGTCGTCTGTCCTCTCACTCCAGCTGTATCTCTCCATTAGATGATGACATGTTATCTTCTACTACATCTTACACCCAGGTGAAACTAAACTCAAAGGTGAGAGTAACTTTGATTAATGATTCCTTATGCATTGCATTCAGATAATATCTAATTTGTTATGGGTGGTAAATATTAAATACAAAATATAATATTAAGAAAACTAATGCTTCATGGCAAAATGTTCATAGTTGTTTTAGTAGCTGTCCTGTGAAGTTAATATTGGTGTGTAATACAAACAATATCACTTTTTCTTTTCCACCCAAAAAAATACTGTTTTAGTTCTTTACTATTTGTATATTTGACAGGTCGCAGAAAGAGAGTTGACTAAAGACAAAATCACATCTGAGTGAAAATGAAGTCAATGAAGTAATCCACATTTATCACATATTGTTATTGCAATTGTAGAAGTTGTATATCATCTGCTGGGTTTGGTGTGAATGTCAGTGTGTAAAATGTCATGTCTAATGTATATTCAAAAATAGCTAGCTGTCACATGTGGCTGATCGTAAGTACTCATAAAGTTCACATGCAAACAAACACTTCTGTCAGTTATTTAGATGTTTAATTTAAAGCACGTGTTGCTTTTCGTATTTTGCTTGTGCGTGAATGGTGTTCAAAAGAAAAGAGCTGCTGCAGCTCATTTCTTCTAAACAGTAGGTACTCACTGTGGTCAACCACTAATGTAAATGTGTCGCTTTTTTTCCCCTCCAAAACAGATGAAGAAATTTTGTGGTAAGCAGTGAACTATAACTGCAAAGTTTGGTACTGAGCATGGCTCTGCATAAAATGTTATATAGTGCACAGACTGAATACAGTGGGGCAAAAAAGTATTTAGTCAGCCACCGATTGTGCAAGTTTCCCCACTTAAAATGATGACAGAGGTCAGTAATTTGCACCAGAGGTACACTTCAACTGTGAGAGACAGAATGTGAAAAAAAAATCCATGAATCCACATGGTAGGATTTGTAAAGAATTTATTCGTAAATTAGGGTGGAAAATAAGTATTTGGTCACCTCAAACATGGAAAATCTCTGGCTCTCACAGACCTGTAACGTCTTCTGTAAGACGCTTTTCTGTCCCCCACTCGTTACCTGTATGAATGGCACCTGTTTGAACTCATCATCTGTATAAAAGACACCTGTCCACAGCCTCAAACAGTCAGACTCCAAACTCCGCCATGGCCAAGACCAAAGAGCTTTCGAAGGACACCAGGAAAAGTATTGTAGACCTGCATCAGACTGGGAAGAGTGAATCTACAATAGGCAAGCAGCTTGGTGTGAAAAAATCAACTGTGGGAGCAATCATCAGAAAATGGAAGACATACAAGACCACTGATAATCTCCCTCGATCTGGGGCTCCACGCAAGATCTCATCCCGTGGGGTCAAAATGATCATGAGAACGGTGAGCAAAGATCCCAGAACCACACGGGGGGACCTGGTGAATGACCTGCAGAGAGCTGGGACCAAAGTAACAAAGGTCACCATCAGTAACACACTACAACGGCAGGGAATCAAATCCCGCAGTGCCAGACGTGTTCCGCTGCTGAAGCCAGTGCATGTCCAGGCCCGTCTGAAGTTTGCCAGAGAGCACATGGATGATGCAGCAGAGGATTGGGAGAATGTCATGTGGTCAGATGAAACCAAAGTAGAACTTTTTGGTATAAACTCAACTCGTCGTGTTTGGAGGAAGAAGAATACTGAGTTGCATCCCAAGAACACCATACCTACTGTGAAGCATGGGGGTGGAAACATCATGCTATGGGGCTGTTTTTCTGCCAAGGGGACAGGACGACTGATCCGTGTTAAGGACAGAATGAATGGGGCCATGTATCGTGAGATTTTGAGCCAAAACCTCCTTCCATCAGTGAGAACTTTGAAGATGAAACGAGGCTGGGTCTTCCAACATGACAATGATCCAAAACACACCGCCCGGGCAACAAAGGAGTGGCTCTGTAAGAAGCATTTGAAAGTCCTGGAGTGGCCTAGCCAGTCTCCAGACCTCAACCCCATAGAAAATCTGTGGCGGGAGTTGAAAGTCCGTGTTGCTTGGCGACAGCCCCAAAACATCACTGCTCTCGAGAAGATCTGCATGGAGGAATGGGCCAAAATACCAGCTACTGTGTGTGCAAACCTGGTAAAGACCTATAGTAAACGTTTGACCTCTGTTATTGCCAACAAAGGTTATGTTACAAAGTATTGAGTTGTATTTTTGTTATTGAACAAATACTTATTTTCCACCCTGATTTACGAATAAATTCTTTACAAATCCTACCATGTGAATTCATGGATTTTTTTTTTTCACATTCTGTCTCTCACAGTTGAAGTGTACCTCTGGTGCAAATCACTGACCTCTGTCATCATTTTAGGTGGGGGAACTTGCACAATCGGTGGCTGACTAAATACTTTAAACACCGAACACTGCTAATAGATAGATTGATAACAAAAGGGGAAATATACTTGGGTATATATGCTATTCTACATGCTTTTAAACCATTTAAAATTACAATTCATAGTTTTATATGTGAATTATATAATGTTAAATTACTACTAAAGAAGAATAACCTGGATCATAGTGATTTTGCCAACTATAGACCGATTTCCAAGCTTCCTTTCTTGGCTAAAATCCTTGAGAAGGTGGTTCTACTTCAACTGCAGACCTACCTGGACGAGAATAATATAAATGATAAATTCCAATCAGCCTTTAAACAACATCATAGCACTGAATCAGCGCTGCTTCGTGTTTTTAATGATCTTTTACTTATGGCTGATAATGGTCGTCCTTCTGTTTTAGTTCTATTGGATCTTTCATCTGCATTTGATATGGTTGACCATAACATCCTAGTCGCAAGATTAGAGCACTCTGTTGGCATTAAGGGCACTGCCTTGTACTGGTTCAAATCTTACCTCTCCAATCGGCTCTCTTCGGTACATCTGGCCTCATCTTCCTCTCCCCCTGTACCTGTTTGCTGTGGTGTCCCCCAGGGTTCTGTGTTAGGCCCGACCCTTTTCTCACTGTATATGCTTCCTTTAAGTGCTATCTTTGAGAAATACCACATTGCTTTTCACTATTATGCGGATGACATCCAGATTTATTTTGAGTTAAATGATGATCTCGCTTTATCTTTAAATAACTTTCGTGAGTGCATGAGTGAGGTCAAGAAATGGCTGTTGGCAAATACTCTTATTCTCAATGAAAAAAAGACTGAAATCATGATTTTTGGCAGTAATGCCCTTCGCGCCAAACTTCAAGATGCCTTTGGCTTTCTTACTAGTTCTTTCTCTGATACTGTCAGGAATCTGGGTGTCTTGTTTGACAGCTCCTTTAAACTTGATAAACAGGTGTCTGCTGTTGTCAGATCTAGTTTTTATCAGCTTCGTCTTATCTCCAGGGCCAGACACTATATCCCGTATAATGACTTAGAAAAGCTCATTCATGCTTTTGTAACGTCAAGACTAGATTACTGTAACTCACTCTATTCTGGTCTCCATGTTACCCTTCTACACAGATTACAGACAGTTCAGAATGCTGCGGCACGTATTCTAACTAAAACCAAGAAGTTTGACCATATTACTCCTGTTCTTGCTGAGCTGCATTGGCTGCCTATCAAATACCGCATTCAATTTAAAATTTTGCTGTTTACTTTTAAAATTATCAATAATACTGCACCAACCTATCTTAAGGAACTTTTAAACCCTTATGTCCCTGCCAGGGCTTTAAGGTCATCCTCGCAGTTATTGTTAGTTCAGCCCAGATCTCGGTTGAAATCTAGAGGCGATCGATCGTTTGCCTTTGCTGCACCTGAGTTATGGAACAGCCTCCCGATTGGCATCCGGGAGTCTGATTCTATTTTTTCTTTTAAAGCACGCCTTAAAACTTATCTTTTTGAACTTGCCTTCTCTACCCGTTAAATGCTGACTTGTTAACTGCGACCTATTGCATTAACTTTTTACTACTCCTTCATTCTTGGTGTTCTCTATCATGCGGCACTGGGTCTGCTATAATCTATGTGCTGCAGTCCATTTTATCAGTGGCTTTTTACTGTGAACATTGTCTGCTGTTCTTATTATATTGATATTAATGCTCTTAACTGTATTATTTTATTGTTTTTTTGTAAAGCACTTTGGTATGCCTAAGGCTTTTAATGTGCTCTATAAATAAAGGTTGTTGTTGTTGTTGTTACTAAACAAATGACTAAGTATTTTAGACTTTAGTTTACTTCAGCCATATTCCATATAAATCAGGTATCATACAAAAATAAAAATGGTTCCAAATACAGTCATGACAATAAAAGAATATGACTTGAAGGACTTAACAACATTACTTCAGTTTTAGTACACCAACATCTCTTATACATTAGCACTATGAGAACACTGAATGCCTGGAGTTTGCTGTTCTCGTCGGCTCAGATATTTGATGTTTACACAGCTACATTCTCACTTGAAAATATGTTAAAAGTTTATTTTGCGACCCAGAAAGAGTAATAAGAGTAATATTAAAACTAAGTAGCTGCAGTAGTTGTAGCCATTGTTGGAAACTGGAATTGGCTGGGCCAATCTGGGATATGGTTTTTCAATTTTGTTGTCAGGGTGGAAAATTGGGAGAATGGTGGCTCCGGGAGATTTTTGGGAGGGGCACTGAAATTTGGGATTCTCACAGAAAAATCATGAGGGTTGGCATGTATGGCCTAGCATAGCTTGTAACGTTATTATGACGGACACATTTTATGAGTGAACTTGACTTTAAGTGACTTAAAGGTTTCTTTGAAAAAAGCTAATGTAGAATGTTTAGCTTATTTTAGAGTTTAGAAATGTGTTAAAATATAATGTAGAACTATTGTAGGGTACCCCTCCCCCACTTGAGCTGTGAAAGTAAAACAGAGAAGAGTTAATGCTGAGTGGAAATTCCCCAGAGGATGTATGGTTGGGGGGTCTCAACATTGTAACTGGATAACTGTGGTCTGGAAGTGAGAGGGGTTTTATGACCTCTAGGGAGTTACCTACACCCACAGTGTTTTAACGGTCACGCACACACATCCACACGCACACTTACTTACGTGCTCGTGCACATAGACACAGACAAAGAATTTGCAGCACACCGTAGGGGGGGGGGGTTTATGATGGGGTTACTTCTATAAAGCTGGCTGTAACTAACAAAGGGGTGAAGATTTTTGCAGAGGGACCCACCGGCCTCGTCTTCCCTTCTAGAAGTGCATGCTTAAATGAAGAAGAGTAAAGATAAATGAAGATGAATAAAGATGAATAAAGATTTTGTGAAAATGTCTACTGAGTCCGGTGCTATCTCTGGATGCTCGAGGAATAAAAAGAACCGGGGTAAAACTGATTTCGCAACATTAACTAGAACAACATTCAAGTGGAACAGCGAAGCACAATTACAAAAGCCAAGCGGTTGTCACATGATTCGGAAGGCATTGTGGGCATTGTAGGCTCAGCCAATCAGAGCCATTGGATTACGTTACACGGGCATTTTGCCGTAAGACAGGCAGAAATATTGCCGTTCAGTTCCTTCGTAACTTGAATTTTTCGTTAAATGGGGTATTTGTAAATCGGGGTTCCACTGTACTATAATCTCAGCATGTAAACCGTTTTGAGCTGGTTCTTAAAAAGATGATTAAAAAAGAGCCTTCACTTAATCTTTTTTTGTTTGGTTTTTATCCAAAAAACAGGAACGTAAACAGAACTTGGTCACTTTTCAAGTCTTCTTATAAAGTTATAATGCTTCATCATGTTTTGTGATGAATTACAATATGCAATGTAATTTTTTGCATGGCAAAATGGCAAAAAATCATATTTTGAATGGTTGGATCTTAACAAGGTTCCAAGTAGAGCTTCAGTGTGCAACAAGAAGAAATGGGAGTGAGAAAAACAGTTTTTTGAACATGCAATTTATTTAAAAGAACTTTTAAACTGCTTTACAGCTGATCTAAACTTTAGGATCACACCTAAAAAAACCAAAAACCTTTAAACCCACCCAAAACAGAAATCAAAGTTCCAAACATGAACTGATAATGAGTAGCTCCACTGTTATTGTTGAACACATCAAAAATTTATTGCAGCATGCTTGATGCAAGTGTTTCCATGAGTTGGTTGGAAACATGGTGAATGGTGAATACGGCTTTACGAAGGGATTCTACTGTCTGGAACTGTTGGCCCTTTTTGTAAACTTCCCTTACCATTCATCCCCAAAGGTTCGCAAGTGGATTTAAATCAGAGGGACATACAGTATGGCCCAAAAAAAGTGGTGTAATTCTCCTGGAAAAAGTCCCTTGTGCTGCGGGCATTGTGTACTGTAGCATTGTCCTGTTGAAAAACCCATTTGCCACACAGACGAAGTCCCTCAGTCATGAGGGATTCTCTGCAACCTCTGGACATAACCAGCAGCCGTTTGACCCCCCTGCACCTCCTGAAGCTCTGCTGTTTCACTGAAGGAAAACTCACTCCAGACCATTATGGCACCCCCTCCACTGTGGCATGTAGAAAAAATCTCAGGTGGGGTGTGGATCTCATGCCAGTAACATTGGAAACCATCAGGACCATCAAGGTTCTCATCAAAGAATAAAACTTTCTTCCACCTTTCAGTGTCCCATGTGTGGTACTCCAAACGTTCGGTTCTGTGGCATTTCAAGGATACAAGGCCTTTGAAGAAGTTTTATGTTTCTGAAGCCCTTCAGTCTCAGATGCCGTCTGATGGTTATGGGGCTGCAGTCGACACCAGTAATGGCCTTAATTTGGGTCGAGGATCACCCAGTGTAGGGATGGGTATCGTTTAGGTTTTATCCGATACCGGTGCCAAATCGGTACTTTTGAAACGGTGCCGGTGCTCAAACGGTGCTCAAACCGGTGCTTAAAGAATGGAGAACACAAAATTGGTCCAAAAACCTCTCATATTCAGCTGGTTTTTTGTAAAAAGATAACAATGTTAGCCTTTTCTGCAGCTATGGGGCATATATGGCATCACTCTTGGCTGGAAGCAGTGCTTAAACAATGGGAAAAACACAAACTTTGTCCAAAAACCTCTCATGTTTAGCTGTTTCCCTCTTTTTCTTTGGTCATTTTAGCCGTTTTGGCCAGGGTGAAGGGAGTATCTGCCATCAAACAAGAAGACAGCCGCATGAAGCTATGATGATGTTTGCTAGTTCAACTTACATGCATTAATGTAATAACGTGGTTAGCCTACTCAACATAAATTACACACGAACAACATTAAGCTACTCACGCAGAGAAGAACGGCTGCTGCTGCCATCAAATACGGTGCATTTCTCGGCTTTAAAAAAAAAAACGCTATGCGTCGCCAGGTGTTTCATCGGATTCGAGGTGTTACTTCCTTTGACAGTATCACAGTATCAGCTTAAAGCACTTGTTGCAGGCTGCTGAGTTTGCATATTTTGCTGTGAAGTACAGCCAGACTTTTGACCGCTTCGCCTTGGGCATTTTTAATCTGTAGCTCTGCATAAAAGAACGTACGTACCTGGACCCGCCTACTATCCTCGGAAACGTAAAATGATTGGCTAGAAGTGTATCACAGCTCAGGAAAAAAAAGCACCGAAATAAAGCACCGAAATGTGCGCTGCTTTTCGGTCTGGTTTCGGTCTGAAACATGCTGTAATACAGCATGTTTCAGACCAAGTGCTGTTGTCAATAAAAGTTGTTTTAAGTAAATTGCATGCTCAAAAAATGTTTTGTCCCACTCCCATTTCTTACTGTTGCATGTTGAAGCTCAACTTGGTGCCTTGTTAAGATCAAACCATTCACATGTCACATCATATGCAGACTTATTCAAAATTTAGAGGTTATCTATGCCTTGATTTACCTGTTAAGCTTGTCCTCTACAATAAAGATAAGAGAGATCCTTCTGCCCTCTCCACTGTTTCACTTCTTAAGTGGATGAAATCTTATGTGGTTTTGTTTACTGACACAGTCTGCTGACTGACTCTGCTTCTTAGGAAAAATTACTGATAAATTGATCAGGTAAAAATGAAAAGTAAGTGTAAGTTATAGATTCTTAATGACATGAACATTAACCTTTAAAGCAGAAAAGGCAAAGAGTTAAAAAAAAAAAGATTTATACATACTCATGGCAATCTCTCTCTTATTGCATCATCCTGCAGTACACCTACAGTAACACACAGAGAACCCACTCTCAGTAACAAAAAACTAAACAATCAATACAATACAATACAATACAATACAATGCAATATAATTTTATTTATATAGCACATTTAAAAACTACAGATATGCCAAAGTGCTTCACAGAGTGAATTAAGAGCAATAATAAATACAAATAGATAAAATAATACAAATAAAAAATAAAATAAAATGATTGCAAATAAAATATACTAACAGAGGGAGACATAACTAACCAATAATACACCAGGCATAGTAGGCACAACCCCAAAGGCTGAAGGTTAAAACATTATAACATTGATAAAGCGAGAAAGGTAAGTTACAGTACACTTAAAAATGTGGGCTCTAAGAGGCGGGAAAAGCAAGGCTAAATAAATAAGTTTTTTAACGAGATTTAAAAGATTGAATTGAATCAGACTCCTGAATGAGATTTTTCCAGGGGTAGGGTGCAACAGTGGTGAATGCGCGGTCAACTCTGGTCTTGAGCCGAGATCTAGGTCACACAAGGAACATTTGGCCTACTAATCTAAGCGCTCTCCCAGGGGTGTAAAAGCTGAGGAGATCCGTAAGATAGCTGGGCGCGATGTTATTTATGATTTTAAAAGTGAGCAATAAGATTTTAAAATCAATGCGAAATTTAGGGAGCCAGTGCAGGTCGGAAAGAACTGGAGTAATAGACTCAAACCTGCCAGTTCCAGTTAAAAGACACATATTCGCATTTTGAACGAGCTGCAGTTTGTGAACAAGGGCAGAATGGAGACCAGTATAAAGGGAATTACAGTAATCTAATCTTGATGTAACAAAGGCACGGATTCGTTTTTCCAAGTCCTTACATGGTATGTAGGGTTTGGCCTTAGAGATTGGACGTAATTGATTGAAACTCAATTTAACCACAGAGGACACATGTTTGTCCAGCTTGAAGGAACTGTCCAAGACAAGATGCAGATGAACTGCTGAGTCTTGTAGAAGAGCCACCTCCACGGGACAAGACTCAGCAGTTCATCTGCATCTAAAGAACAAAGGTCACTCTTTCGAGGATACCAATGTTCACATTTTGGACAGAGAGGACAGATGGTTTGAAAGAGGAGTGAAAGAAGCCATTTACGTCCACTGTGAGCGACCATCTGTGAACAGAGGCAGTGGTTTATGACACCAACTATAATCCAGTTTTGAGATCCCTCCCCAGATGCCTTAACGCCCACTCACATCCTGGGCCATCTGACCTCAGGAAATCACATGATAGGTTGGGGCCAGGTTTCACAATGAGCTCACCTGAAACCCTGGCTGATTGTGACCCACACCCGCTTTCACACCCTGGCTCATGTGATTAGGTAGAGGATCATCAGGGGGTCCTTTGTCCCTCTGTGGGGGGATACTCCCACTAGGTTTAAATCTGGGACTCTCCACCATTTGACCTTAGAACTGAAGAAGCTTCTCGGATGAAAGGTGAAACGTCTTCAAGCAACTCAAAGAAGTCCAGATGCTTTTCTTTCTGAGCTCCTTAGATCTCTTTATCTACTGAACAGATTATCACTAAAATTATTTAAATATTGTAACTATTGATGGTTTTCATATATTCTTCAACAATGTTTCTCTTGTGCCTGCAAGAAAATTGTGTTCTTTTTTATTATTTGTTTATAATTGTGTTGAAATATCTTAATAAATATAAATTTGGTAAATATTTTATACTCAATGAACTTTGAACAAGATTTGAGTTTATCTTGTTTTTCAGCAACAATATTACTGTACCATCAGTTTAGTCATTGTAAGCTAGTGATGAACATCAAAGTAACAATGCGAGTGTGGGAAACATGAACCAGCCTGCTAATTGTGTCAGATGCAGCAAAAGTCTGAAGTGGTTTCTTGTTCCACCCACTGACAGTGAACTTGACTATCAGTGACGCTCGACTTGTCACAAAAGCAAATCGGTCTCACTGGAAACTACTTTCATTAAACTACTTTGTTGCATTGCATGAAGTTTTAAAATGATTGGATATTAAAAAGGTTTGAGCAGCAGAAAGACACCCGTGCTCACTGCCGTAACACCCCAGTCTTCAGTTTGCAGCAAAAAAACATGGATGTCGGAGCTCTCGGCATCAGACTGTGTGAGTAATTTCTCATTTTTATTAGAAAAAAAAAAATTATATATATAAACAAATAAGATAAATACACATAAATAATAGATACATTTAATATATAATAGATAAAATTGGTAAATATAATTTACAATAAATAAATGCATTTTGATTTATCTCGATAAATGTGTCAGTTTTGTTTTTTGTTCAGTCCTTTGTAACAGAAAGGACTGTATTTTTATGAAACATGAGATGTCATCTTTGTCATATCTTTATTCCACCTTAAAAAAGGTTAAAGCTATAAATTATGTCTAAAATGGAATGATTTAGTTTGTTTTACTTTAAAATGAAGTAGCTCACAGCCTAGTGGGCAAGTTATGATATGTAACAAAATGTTTTATTATTACCTGCAAAAGTCAGCAACTCTTTTATCTCTTCAGTGATGACCATTATGATTCTGCTGGGAGTTCAAGCTGAGAGAGTTGGTGAGTACCGGCTATGTTCTTGTTTATATAAACTTCATTTTTCCTTTTTGGAGGATCAAACAATTCAATTAATTATTTTTTTTGTATTTTATTTAGCATTTTATTTATTTCATCAAGGCAAAACAAAACAGGAGCACCAGAAGGCCAGAAGACAAAAAGAAAAACAAAACACAAGTCCAAAACCAAAAGAAAAGCACACCAAAGCACAGGAAAACCGAGTCCAAAACGGAAAAGACCAGGGGGCCGGCCAGGGGGCCGACCGCACAGGAGTCCAAAACAGAAGAGTTCAGGGGGCCGGCCAGGGGGCCGACAGCACAGGAACCCAAACAGTTCAGGGGGCCGGCCGTGCGGAAGGCAACGGCGGCCACACAGGCGAAGAGGGTCCGGGGGCCGGCCGTGCGGAAGGCAACGGCGGCCACTCAGGCGAAGAGGGTCCGGGGGCCGGCCGTGCGGAAGGCAACGGCGGCCACTCAGGCGATGGCGGTCCGGGGGCCGGCCGTGCGGAAGGCAACGGCGGCCACTCAGGCGATGGCGGCCGGCCAGTAGCCTAGCCAGCGGTCTAGAAAACGGCCGCTTAGCTCCAGACCCAAACGAGGCCGGGCCAGGCGAGGCTGAGGGCACGGAAGCCGGGGCCACAGCAGGCGGAGATGATGAAGCCACAGCAGGCGAGGACGAAGCTGAAGCCGAGCCAGGCGAGGACGAAACTGGACCAGGCGAGGCTGGAGCCGAAGCTGAAGCCAGACCAGGCGAGGATGAAACTGGACCAGGCGAGGCACAGGCAGAAGCTGGACCAGGCGAGGATGAAGACTCGGATGAAGCCGGACCAGGCGAGGATGAAGACTCGGATGAAGCCGGACCAGGCGAAGCACAGGCAGAAGCCGGACCAGGCGAAGCACAGGCAGAAGCCAGACCAGGCGAAGCACAGGCAGAAGCCGGACCAGGCGAAGCACAGGCAGAAGCCGGACCAGGCGTGGATGAGGCTGCAGCTGGCGATGAGGCTGCAGCCGCCGAGGAGGATGATGAAGCTGCAGCAGGCGAGGATGAAGCTCGACCAGAATCAGGCGTGGATGAAACCGGGCCAGGCGTGGATGAAACCGGGCCAGGCGTGGATGGAACCGGGCCAGGCGTGGATGAAACCGGGCCAGGCGTGGATGAAACCGGGCCAGGCGTGGATGAGGCTGCAGCTGGCGGTGAGGCTGCAGCTGGCGGTGAGGCTGCAGCTGGCGGTGGCTGGACGGGCTCCTCGGGCCCTCCAGCTGACGAAGCAGGAGGCCGGACGGGCTCCTCGGGCCCTCCAGCAGACGTGGCATGCATCAAAGGCCGGAGCGATCCCTCGGACCCTCCAGCGGAGACACGAGATAAAGGCCGGAGCGGTCCCTCGGACCCTCCAGCGGAGACACGAGATAAAGGCCGGAGCGGTCCCTCGGACCCTCCAGCAGAAGTCACCACTAAGCCAGCAGTCATGGAGTCCTCTGGCAAACACGAAGGCAACTGGCGATGCACTGAGCACTGGCTCTGCCCAGGCAACGCTGACATGGTGCAGTTCCCAGGTGGCTGCATATACTTCAGGGGTCCAGAATCAGCCGGGGACTGAGACCTAGCCTCTGGGGAAGCCCTGGAGCGGCAATCTGTGCCAATGGCGGCTGAACCATGAGAAGCACCTTGAGGTGAAATGAAACTGTCTCCCTGCACGGAGTGAATGAGTGAAGCCGATGATACTGGAGCCAGAGCTACGGGTAGCGGGGGCACTGGAGCTACTGGGGCCTGCGCTACAGGCGGCACTGGAGCTACTGGGGCCTGCGCTACAGGCGGCACTGGAGCTACTGGGGCCTGCGCTACAGGCGGCACTGGACACTGAACTGAGGGAGGCTCTGGACACTGAACCGAGGGTGGCTGCGAGGGAGCCAACTGAACCGAGGGTGGCTGCGAGGGAGCTAACTGAACCGAGGGTGGCTGCGAGGGAGCTAACTGAACCGAGGGTGGCTGCGAGGGAGCTAACTGAACCGAGGGTGGCTGCGAGGGAGCTAACTGAACCGAGGGTGGCTGCGAGGGAGCTAACTGAACTGAGGGTGGCTGCGAGGGAGCTAACTGAGCTGGCTGAACAGAGTGTGTCTGCGGGGCGGCTAACTGGGCTGCTGGTAGCTGCACAGGCGATAAGCAGCTCGCGTTGACATCCGCCACACAAAACACAGCCCCCGAATGAACAGTCACAACGTCTGGAAAAGACACAGAGTCCTCACTCACCACAGCCAGCGAATTAGAAGTCCGAACGTCCGGCTGTGGGGTGGCGCGCCCGCGGCGCGATCGGCGTTTCTTCCCGGCAGATGGCACCGACGGGCCGGGCAAGACCACATCCGGCGAGTCGGGCGGCGAGGTAGGAGTGGCTGAGAGAAGGTGCGGTGTGAGCCGGAAAAAAGTCTGCATGGTCGGAGGAAGTGACTGCAGAAGCCATGGCAGGCCAGAAAAGAGCCGTTGTAGCCGACTTTCCACGGCACGACGAAGCTCCTCTGGAGGGTTCTCCAGCCATAGCCCGAGGAGAATCTCCACATTGTACGCGATGTCATCCTGGAGCTCCTCGGACGGATTCACTGCCGCTGGGTCCATGGTGGCTGGTTCGTACTGTCACGGTTTGCCGGGGCAAGCCGTGTGGAATATGAAATGGGACCCAAAATGCGGCAGCTCTGGTGCAGATGAATGTTTATTTACAGGGGTGTGAGTACAAACAGCGGTGGCAACAAAACATGAAACCGGAAACCTAAACTGGGTAAACTAATAAGACAAACCAGAATGAGGATGCAGGGAGGTCCGGAGAAATACATGCGAGGAGACGCAGGGAGACCGAGGGGAAACAACACAGACGAACCAGCAATTACTAAGACAGAAAATACAACTTAAATACACTCAGAGAACACAGGAAGATTACACACAGGTGGGAAACACAGCTGGGAGTGATTAACATAGCGAGACTAGGGAGGCAACACTGAAAACACTCACATCAGACGCAGACCTTCACAATAAAACAGGAACACGCGGGCAGGACAGAGTAAACACTAACAAAGGAAGAACAGAACCAAAATCGAAGAGAAACACAAAATGCTGGGTCAAAAGGACCCAGGATCATGACATCTTCAGGTTGTAAATCCTGTTTTTAAAAAGTAACTAAGTAACTAAGTAATTAATTACTTTTGAAAATAAGTAATCAGTAAAGTAACGGGATTACTTTTTTGGGGGAAGTAATCAGTAATTAGTTACTGATTACTTTTTTCAAGTAACTTGACCAACACTGTTTCTTACAGGAGCTCAAATCATCTCGCACTGGTTTCTTCAATAAGAAGATGAATTAACTGTATATAAATGGTCTTCATAGTCGCCAGATCTCAGTCCAATAGAACACCTTTCAGATGTGGTGGAAGAGGAGAGTAATATCCCAAAGATGAATAAACATAACAATAATAATAACATTAAGGAGAAGAAAGAGAACTTTATCTATCAAAGGAAAGTCTGATACAGCTCATCCGCTATTTGTATGAGAACTAAAAAGCCTGATGGCTGCAGGGCCGAATTATTTTCTGTGTCTCTCTGTTTGAAATCAGAGAAAGAGAGGAAGATTCCAGTACTGATGTGTTTGTTGTTGTTTTTGTTCCATAAATATATTATAAAGTAGTTCATCTGAATTCAGGGACCAGTCTAGTTTGTTTTTTAGGTTTCCAACCCACAAATTTGGGGATTGTGGATCTGTAGCCAATACGTCTGTTCAAAAGTTATACTACATTAAAGTGATGTTTTCAATGGTCATTGCCATAGGAACCACATATCTTAAACAGATGTGTATTGAACATGCACAGACCCAGAATAGCATTTATTTATCTATGGCAATATTAAATGCCCTGTGACTGAGTGGCTTCAATGATTTTGGTGATTTTCTGAGTGCCTGGGCTAACCCTCAAAGAGGCTTAAAATGTTCACTCTTGTTGTGATGTGTTTCTGCACAGTTCACCAAACTGAGCACAGGAAACATGAAGCAGTCTACAAGCTGCATCAAACACAGCATTTGTCTGAACTGGTTGTTGTTCCGCCCACTGACAGGGAACTGAAACAGTGAGGCTTGACTTGACACAAAAGACACTCAGCTTCTTTGGAAACAGCTTTTCTAAAACTAGATTATTGAATTGCTTTTAGTGGCAAACAGACACCACTGCTCACGACTGTTAAGCTTTCCGTCTACATCGAGACAACATGGGGATCAGCGCTCTTTGCATCAGACTGTGTGAGTACTTTCTCTAGTTCTACATTATTAATAAATTTAGGTTATTAAAGTAGGCTATTGTATTTTTGTGGACTCCATATCAGATGTGGTATTTTTAGTATTACTTTTAGTAATTATACATATTTTAGTAACTGAGTATACCTCTTTTATCTTTTTTAGTGATAAGCATCATGATTCTGCTGGACGTACAGGATGAGAAAGTTGGTGAGTTTTATCATATATATCAAGTTTAATTCACATTTTGGAAAAGCAAGCAATTTATAGGAAATAGTAATTTGATTTTTTTTGTGATGTTTTTATTGTTTCATTTATTTATTTTTTATTCAATGCGAGTAGTATGTTGGTTTAATAGTAAAACTCTAAAGTGAGTCTTTTGTTTTTCTGTGTTTCAGATGCAGTTTCTCTTCGTGTTGTTCCAAACAGATTGCAGTTCTTTGAATATGAATCACTAACATTTCACTGCGAAGGAGTCGATTATTGTGAAGTTGTGCATAACGTCAAAGGGAAGGTAAAATCATGTAGTAAAACTAACAAGAGGACACCAACAGGATCATCCTGCATGATTAAAAATGTTTATACAGACGACAGTGGAGAGTACTGGTATGAAACTGAAGGAGGGACAAGAAGCAACATTATCATCCTCTCCATCACTGGTATATTTTCATCAAGGTAACATTATTTCCTGAAAAAAAAAACTGATTGAATATAATATATAACTATCAAATGTATGTCATTTAGCTGGTCCTGTGATCCTGGAGAGTCCTGCTGTTCCTGTGTTAATGGAAGAAACTGTGACTCTGAGCTGCAGAAACAAAATTCCTTCCTCCAACTTCAAAGCTGATTTCTACAAAGATGGATTTTTCACCCACAGAAGCTCCACAGGAAACATGACCATCCAGAGAGTTTCAAAGTCAGATGAAGGACTTTACAAGTGCAGCATCTCAGGAGCTGGAGAATCACCAGTGAGCTGGCTGAAAGTCACAGGTGAGACACGCAGATGTTTGAAAATAAGGTTTTAAAATAAGGTGATATGAATGATATTAGATGTTCTTTATGCAAAGTTAAATCTGTTAAATCTCTTTGTATTAGCATCTTTAAACTGCCGACAACATTTCCATCGCATTTTAGAAGCTTTTAAGTTGATTAGTAAGACTTTTAAATGTCATAACAAAGAAACTAAAATTAACCTTTGATGATTTACCATTCTTGTCTCATTTAAACATTTCTGTGCTTTCAAACCAGACATGACTCATTCCTCCTCTGCTGCCACACCTTGGATCATTGCCACCATTTTATTCAGTGCTCTGTTGGTGGCAGTGGGACTGTTTCACTTTGGAAAAGGTTACTGGAAGAGAAGTAATGAAAATTATTATTATTAGTAGTAGCATAAAATCTGCACAATTATTGTCTGTCAGGCAGACGCATTTTAAAATTTATCATCCAAAGATTTTAAACAAAAGTGAACTCTGTAAGCTAACTGGCTTAAACTGAGAAACTATCTGTGCCTATTTGACATGTTTCTCTTCTTTTATTTGTTTTTTTTAGAGGCAGGCACAGTGGATGCAGGAGGAGCAACATATGCTTTTGTTAGAAAAAACAGGAAGACAGGAGGTATTTTATGGAGCAACAATATCACAAAATTAAGACTGTTAAAAAAAGGTTTTGCCTTTGTCTACTCCTGTGGTGTTGTCTGTAGGTTGGTTAGACATGTATGTAATATTCATAAATGTATAGATGCGAGTGATAATTTTTTCAAAACGTCCAGCTCAAATGCAAACCACAATTTTACAGCAGCTCTTTTAAACAGGTAATGTACCTCAGACAGCTCGAAATAGTTACATGACGTACAAGTTCAGACATGCATTCAGTTTCAAAATTAACTTTACATTTAACACAATTTGTTTCTCTTTTAAACAATAATATTCAGTGAATTAGCATTGATTGTCTCAATTAATTGTCTCAATTGTCTTTTGTTAGCTCAGTGTTCGATTAGCACCCCTTACATAATGATGTAGGAGTGACACAGATTTTCTTTTCTAAAAAATTAAGCTTTATGAATACATTGAATAACAGACAGGGATCATCGTGGTTATTGTTCCCCTCACTCCCATTGTCCCTCTCCAGTACAAGATGAAGCTGCATCACCCTCAAGACCTATTTACTACAGCTTAGGCCATGGTGACACTCAACTACAAGGTAAGACTAGTTGTGATTCAAAGGAATTTCCATGATGGCACTGAGACATCAGAAACATCAGCAAATGATTTTAAATGATCTTCAACAAATAAATGTTTTATTATGTAAAGTATTTTGGATGCCAACTGATTTAATTCCATCGGTTGTCAAAGCAGAATCAGGAACAAGCACAGAGATGCCCTCAGTAGGTCCCTGCCAACCCATAGCAGAGGATCCCTTCTATTCTACAGTACAATAAGTAAGTAAGACTGCATTCACACAATCTGTGATGGATTATAGATTATTATATCTATAAGTATATGGAAGATTTATACTTTTTATACATACCACTCATTCACTCACTCCTAGATTTGTGTATGTAAAAAATCTGATTTTACAACACAGGAAAACTAATGTTTTACACAGAATGTTATTTTTGTTGGAAACTATTCTATAAAGTCATCATTGGTGCGTAATATGCACCATTAAAGTATTTTTTTTTTCCAATCCTGTTTTTTTAATTTTTTCTTCTGCACCTTTTTTTTGTGTCTTACAGGTTGCAGAGAGAGATGACTGAAAACATCTGAGTGAGAGTAAAAACAAAGAAGTGACCAAATGTTATTACATATTGTTTTGTTTTTATTAATCAAGTTGTACATTGCTGTCTGGGTTTGATGTACAACATCAAACCCAGACAGCAATGTCTGTAACCTGTGAACGGTTTTGTTTGATCAGAAATAGCTGCTTACCATTCCGCGTGGTTACAAGTATTTATACAGTTTGAATCAACTTCTAAATAAGTTTAATCACCTTGTTCGATCTTCTTTCCATTTTTACACATGCATGAATGCTATTACAGTAAAAGAGCTGCTGCAGCTTTCAAAGACCCCCACTGTGGTCAACCGCTAACGTCAAAGTGTCACATTACTTTTTTCCAAAACAGACGCACCGAGTTTGTGGTGAGCAAATAAAATATAACTGCCAAGTTTGATACTGAGCATGACTTTAACTGAGTTTAAGTGTTGTCTAGTACCCAGAAATGAGGTGTCTGGTTTCATGCTGCTACCTGATCTGAAATTCTGCTTTCACACCGTCTGAGCAAACAAAAGTAGAAGTCAGTTGCTGAGTGAGGACCGCAGCTCTCAACTCCTGTGGGCTCGGCTTCAGTAGGTTACAGTAGTTTATATTTTGAGAGGCTCAATAAGGGTTTTTTTTAACATTAATTGCTTTAGCAAAATTTCCTCTCCTCATGCCATGACTCTGTTTTAAATAAAGTTACATAGAGATAAAAGAAATGTGGAAGTAAATATTGTAAAAAAGTGTGTGCAGATATTATGTGTCTATTTTTTAGAGATATAAATACCACAATTAAAAATGAATTAAATTCACAATTAATTACAAATATATTACAAAAATCCACACACTATGCAGATTGCTGGATAGTGTTTTTTTTTTCTTTTAGCTTTAATCTCACCTGAAAAAATAAAAAAATTCTCTACAGCATACGGGAAACTTGTGATGATTTTTTTTTTTTTTTTGTACTGAACCTGTTAATAGTAGTGACTGCTGCACGAGTCAAATCTTTACTCTGGGCTTCGTGATGATATGTTTTTTATGCGTATGTTAATAAATCACAGTGATAGTGAAAATGATGAATATTAAATGATTACAAGATTTATTTAGAGCAGCATAAGTTTGTCTTTGTCCCCTTTGATAAAAAACTGAACATTAAAACTAGATTTAAATTCTAAGTGTTGTTTCAGCAGCATAAATGAGCCACACAGTTTTCAATTCTGCAATAATTTTGGAGGTCAGAACTCTGCATCAGAATATGTGAGGTTACGTTCCACAATAAAACAAGTAAAAGTTTTAAGTGCTAAAAATTGAAAAAATGTACTGAATGTAATGTAATGAACAATGATTTTGAAATGTGATGTTAATGTGTGAAGGTTTCATGCTTCCGTGACACAGTGAGAAAGGTCAAGTACAAGTGATGCACAAACCCCTATTGCAAAGGGCAGACATTACAGCACTCCTTGCAAAATTACAAGGAGTAATAAGAGGCCCCCCAGAGCCTCTTATTACTAAAGAACTTTTGCAAAATCTCGCAAAAGTTTTGCGAGATTTTGCAAAAGTTCTGTAGAAATAAGAGGCTGCATCCTTCTCAGGTTGCATTTGAAGGCCGAGTCGGTGTATCCTTCGTGACCCAATGTATCCCAGAATTCATAGCGCAGCCCAGCCAATTTGTTTCTAACAATGGCGTCAGCTACTTAGTTTTAATATTACTCTTTCTGGGTCACAATATAAACTTTTAAGATATTTTCAGGCGTGAATGTGTCTGTGTAAACTTCAAATATCTGCTCGGTTTATCAAGACATCACATATTTGTAAAAGTGCTCTGACGTTTTCAAAGAAGTCTTGCTCACCATCTCGAAGCTAATGTTAGTAACCTCTATTTCTATGTTACTGGTTATCATTTTATCATTTTAATCATATGTGAAAATCACAATCAATTTGTCTTTTAATGGTTGTAATAATAATAATAATAATAATAATAATAATAATAATAATAATGGATTGCATTTATATTTTATATAGCGCTTTTCTAGGCACCCAAAACGCTTTACAATGCCACTATTCATTCACTCTCACATTCACACACTGGTGGAGGCAGCTACAGTTGTAGCCACAGCTGCCCTGGGACAGACTGACAGAAGCGAGGCTGCCATATCGCACCATCGGCCCCTCTGGCCAGTAGTGGTAATATCAGGCACACGTAGTCAGTGCAGAGGTGGGAAGTATTGAAGTACAAATGCTTTGTTAGTGTAATGAAGTAGTGTCATGGAATACTTTAAATAAACTATAAACACTGGTGAGCGTCATTTTGAAGTGGGTTTAATAACATATTGCAATATGGAGAAAAGCTCTGCTCAAACAGCTGAGCAGTCGCTAAAGATGGGCCGCCGCCCTGATCTATTTATACGTTGACCAAACTCACAGACAAAGAAAATTCCTCAACAAATTACGCGAGTCTATAGCTTAAGCTTAGCCTGAACCTTTATACTTTCCATTAAGAGAGAGAGAGAATTACGACCGTGTTTTCTACTTTACTGTTGCCTCCCTTCTTTCCCCTCCCTGATAAGCAGAAGGAGCCTCACTATCTGTTTAATGTCTCCCATGAATTTACAATGGCCCCACTGTGTGTGTGTGTGTGTGTGTGTGTTTATGTGTTTGTGTATGTGTGATAGAGCATAAGGTCCATTTGTGGTGCAATTCTGCATGTATATAACTAATTGAGAATGTGACATTACTATTACTAAAGTGATCAATACATAAGAAAAGGATCTTTGGATTTCAGCAATATTTTTCTGCCAGCTTTTTACTTTTACTCCCCACATTTTACTTCAGGATAAACAGATTAGTTTGTTGTACTGTGTTTGATTTAATGTAAAGAACTATGTGTGACTGGTGCTAAAGGTCAGAGTTAGATTATATGAAGTGTAGCAGAAATTAATTTGAATATAAGCTGATTATGCTTAGATTCATTCACAACTCCACTACTTCACAACACCTTCATACCAATTTTATACTGTCTAGTATAAAGACAACATAAATGCTGAACTGCCAGTGTAAAGGTTGCAAATCAGCCATGTTAGCTCATGAAACATCTACTGACATTCATTTGTGCAAATTCACAAACAGAAGTAAACCTCAGACCAGGGTCAACACAGGTCAGCTGATCACAGCCTGTACAGTGAAGAGAGGAAAATCTCCTGGATTGCACATACTAAAACAATGTTGTGAGTTATTATTCTATTCTCAACACTAGCCTTGGTTAACCTTGGTTAGGGATTCCCCACCTGTGAAATCCCAATTTAACCCCTGACTTTCCTCATATTTAGGTGTCCCTTTATCTAAAATAAAAGTAACAGAAAATAGAGCATTTTTTTTTTTTTTTTTTACAAAAAAGTCATTGTGTTTTTCTTTGAATAAAATAGAACAGATCTTTATTGTCAAACAGAGTTTGGCATCTCTCCATTGGCAGCATGTAGATTTACATTCAGATTGTTTAAGGATAGGAGAAGAAGCTAAGATAGACATATGTAGGTACCTTTAAACATAGACATATGTTTAAGGGTACCTACACAGGGAATGTGTGTAATACACAATAATGTCAGTATCTACATAGTAACACAGGTGTTTAACAAAAAGATATATACAAGTTATACATACACATCTGTACATACATACATAGTATAGTATAATAAATACAGTTTATAAATACAGTGTAAATGTCCGTGAATAGCACAGTAAACCTTCAATAAGTTGGAGGTGGTCTCTGAGGTGATTATGTTGAACGTAACTGATTTGTAGTTTGTACTCCATTGTACTAATATAATTTTATTACATTAATATAACATGAGGTTCACTTAGCTTTGCACGTAAATGTCTGGTAGAAAGTTTTGAAGGTAGTTTTTACTATCTTGGTTGAGTGTGTTTCAGATTCATGACCCTTTCACTTTTAGTTGAGTAAAAAGGTTTAATAACTGTGTAATTTTACAGATACACAAGTATCTGTATGTCTGCTTAACTACAGAATGTCTGTACTTTTGCCACCTCTGGCTCGGTGTCAAACTACATGTAACCTTTCAGTGCCTGAAGAAAATAAATGTTGTAATGTCTTATGATGCACTGCAGATGGCAGAGTTTGACTGCAATGAAGACATGCAATGATTACTGTAAAAGATGCTAAAATACTGAACACATAAACACTTCAAACAAACATTGCACAACGACTTTGTTCCATATTGACATGAAAAGCATCACACAGTTGCCACATCCCAAAGATGCTCCACTGGATTGAGACATGGTGACTCTAGAGGTCATCTGAGTACAATCAAAACATTATCATGTGCAAGAAAACAGTTGGACATGATTTGAACTTAATGACATGGTCTGCATACAAGTTGCACCAAACAGAACACAAGTCTGAACCAGTTTGTTGTTCTGGCCAAGGATAGTGAACTGAAACAGTGAGTTAACTCAGCTTTTTTGGAGTTATTTTATAAAACTTGATTATTGCATTGCATTGTCCTAAAAGTCCTAAAAATATTTGATGTTAAGATGTATTTATTAGCAAGAAAATACCTCTGCTCACTGCTGTTACAGTTCAGTTAACGCTGCCTTCGTCAGTCTGCAGCAAGACAACATGGACGTCAGAGCTCTGTGCATCTATGCGAGTACTTTCCACTTGATGGAAAAAAGTGATAAAAGTTGTTAAAATATGACATTTTTGTTTGTTTTAACCTTAAGACATAGGTCCAGTTATAAGATGTGATGATATATTTACTCATATCGGTAAAAGTCAACAAGTCTGTGACGTGGGTGTGGTCTCTGGCCGGCTGCACCCCTCCTCCTGTGATTGTGACTCTTCATATGTTCACAGTGACAGTCAGAGAGGAAGGAGAGTGGACGTGACAGTGGAGCGGGAGTGTCTGTGTCCCATTGTAAACCCACAGTAAACCGAATGTCAAAATAAAGAAGTGCTGTCACCACGTCCATGTCTTGTACATGTGTAAACTTCACAAAGTTGTAGTAAATCTTCTGGGTATACAGAAACAGTAAGTTGGTGAGTCCCAGCTCTTTACTTGTCTATATGAACGTCATTAAGCATTTTGGAGTAGAGAGCAATTCAGAAGAAGAGTTGTTGTTGTTTTTTTGTGATTTTTGTGAACCTTGTCCTGTCATGATTAATCATCATATGAGTTTTTGATACACTTAAAAAAAATATTTTACTTGTTCATTATTTCGATACAGCACTGCAGTTTTAGTAGACAGTGAGCTTAATGTCACAGGTGAGATATTGAGCTGTTTTAAAATAAGTTTTACATGTACATGTGATATGAATGACTGCTGGTGCACTTTTTAAACAAAGTTGTTACATCTGTTTGTAGAAAATAACTTTTAAATACTGCTTAAGATTAGCACTCTAAACTCAAGCTTTCTTTTTTCTTTGTTTCAGATGCAGTGTCTCTTTGTATTTTTCCAAACAGACTGCAGTTCTTTGAATATGAAGCAGTAATATTTCACTTTAAATGAGTTGTTAATTGTAAAGTTGTGCATAAATCCAAAGGGAAAATAATTCATGTAACACAACAAACAAGAGAACACCAACAGGATCATCCCGCAAGATTAAAACTCTTTATACAAATGACAGTGAAGAGTACTGGTATGAGACTTGAGGAGGGAACAGAAGCAACAGTATCAGTATGTCGGTGCTCTGATACTTTTGCAGAAAGAATATTTAATGATTCATTTTGATTAAAATTTATAGAAACTGTGACTCTGAGCAGCAGAAACAAAATTGCTTCCTTTACCTTCACAGCTGATTAAAGATGGACATCTCATCAAGCCAAGCTGCAAAACAAACATGAACATGTACAGATTTTCAAAGCTAGACGAGTGACTTAAAAGTGTAGTGCCATGCATAACTTTGGATTCCCTGCATTTGTTTTTTTTGTACATGTTTTCAAAGTACGGGAGTCACTGCACCTTAAATATTGTGACAGGGGAAAATGTGCTAATTAATTGCTTTTGACATGTAATGTTTGTAATCTTGTACATTTTTCTTGCGCATTGCTCTGTCAGTCAACAGAAGTAGATGGTTAAGGCATAACTGAGGTTCAAACAGGTCAGAACAGAGATCTAGTGGTAATATTTCTGTTCATTTTTATTGTTCAGTTGTAATGTTTATGACGAATACTTTGTCTATATTTAAGAAATTATTTTGTTACAGCAGCTGAAATAATAATTATGATGATAATATCTAGGAGATGATTCTCTGCCCAAGAGATGTATTGTCTGAATAGAGTAGTCCAAGTTTTGAAAGCAAAGTGTTTTTTCCATGTCCATAGAGGCCAGCAGAGTGAACGCAGGTAGAGCAACATGTGCTGATGTAAGGAAAAAACAAGAAGAGGTGAAAATATGTTACTGAGCATTTTTCAACAACATTAGCACAATATTATTTATACAGTATTAAGTCACAAGGAGAAAAAAAGTACACCATCTGAATGTTTCTTCAGTGTGTATGTGATATTTATAAATGTGCAGATGCTAGTGATAATTTGAGCTTAGTGAACTTACGCTCCAAATGTAAACCACATAGGGTGTAAGTCTGAAGCACCTCTTTTAGACAGATATACAGATACAGATATACTGCATCTACAGTGACAGTGAAGGTTGTGAATTTTCTCACACAGCTTAGAATGTTACATGTCATGAAGTACAACTTCTGACATGCGTTTTTATTTTAACACAACTTTTTAATTAAATACACTATTAATATTACTCTTATTTTTGAATAAATATAATAAAAATGATTAAGCACTTAAAAAGCATAGTTAAAGATAAACGTTGTTAGTTAAAAAACAAAAACATTGTTAGTAAAAGGTTAAAGACTCAACCAAAGGTCAAATCATGAACAAATAACACATAAGTAAAAAATGTAGTTTCATTTAAATAGTAGTAAATGTTATAGTATCATACATACACACAGTAGTGGTAAAGGTGTTTGCCTCTTCCTGTTTTTTTTTTATTCTTTTAGTATGTTTGTCACACTAAGATGTTTCAGATCATCAAACAATTTTAAATATTTCACAGATCATTGACCACCACCATATTTTACTGTTAAAAGTAAAGTAATCAGGCCAGGGTGTAGCTAGAGAAATTGAACTGACTTTCCAGAGATGTGATGAGCCTCAGTTAATTTAGGCTCTTCAAAGTTCCACCTCGACAGGACAGGACAGGACTCGGCTGTCCATCTGCATCTAAAAGACAAAGGTCACTCTTTAGAGGATGCCATCTATGTCCACTGTGAATGACCATCCTACAACAGAGGGGCTTATGACAAAGAGCCTTCAAAGAGCTACCTTGACACCAACTGTCTGCCATCTATAATCCAGTTTTTAGATCCCTAAGGGATAACTCCCAATAGAGCTTAAATGCGGACTCTCCACCAGTTGGTCAGAGAGTAGAAGAAGCATCTTGGATGAGAGGTGAAACATCTTCAAGAAGTTTAGTCCTGTAGTCGGTATCTGTCGCCAGTCTTGTTGATGATCTGGCTGAGGTGGGTTTAGGCTTAAACAGAAAAGCAGTAGGAACGGAGCATCTCCTTGGTAAATCCCACACTTGATGGTGACTTGTGCAATTGAAGTTGACCTCTACTGTTGTTTGCTTCATCCATCAGATGAAGACAGGCTGTCCTCTAGACCCAATTACTACATCTTAGACAAGGGTGATGTTCAACTCCAAGGTAAGACTTATTGTGATTAAAAGCTTTTTCATGCTGACACTGAGATAAAACAACAGCAGAAACATCACCTAGCAATTTTTAAAGAACTAATAATAAATAAACTAATTTAATTTTCATATCTAACAGAATGCTAGATTTTCAAAAAATAAAATAAATTAAAACCACATAATAACATCCCTGATATTAGTGCCACCCTCATTCTTAATATCCATCTGTGGAAGATGGACTTTTAGACCCATTTACTACATACAAAACTGGGCTACCAATGAGTTTCATTTTCTTATCTAATAGTAACTGTCAGATTTTCCCAAAATGTATAATGAAAACCACTAAATATAGTGAACAGCAAATATGGATTGTCACTGTTACTGTGGTTATCTATCCTTTCAACCTTACTGTTTCTCTCCATCAGATGAAGATGGACTGTCTTTCTTAACCCAAATATTAAAGCACAGCCCAGGGTGACACTCAGATAACAAGGTGAAACTTATTTTCAGTAAAAGCTATTCATTGATGGTATTGAGATTAAGCAACAGCAGACACATCACCTAGCAATCTGTAACGGTCTAAGGCACAGGTGTCGAACTCCAGGCCTCGAGGGCCGTGTCCTGCAGGTTTTAGATGTGTCCTTGATCCAACACAGCTGATTTAAATGGCTAAATTACCTCCTCAACATGTCATGAAGTTCTCCAGAGGCCTGGTAATGAACTAATCATTTGATTCGGCTGTGTTGACCCAGGGTGTTATCTAAAACTTGCAGGACACTGGCCTTCTAGGCCTGAAGTTTGACACCCCTAGTCTAAATAAGTATTTTATTACATTAAAAAATTGGGCTACCAACTAATTTATTTCCATCTGTTATCAAAGCAGAATCAGAAGCCATCACAAAAATCCGCTCACCAGGTATAAACCAACCAACAGCAGAGGATCCCTTTTATTCTGCAACGCAGTTGGTAAGGCTGGAGGCATTTATGCCTTATGTGCTTCAAATAATATGTAATAGATAAATATATTTGGGGTTTTATAGTATAGACACTCTACATTCAGTTAGACACAGCTAGCTCCCACACGGTTATATTTACATATGAAATTTCAATGCTAATAAAGAAAGAAATACACCGTTACAGCTTGTGTAAACACACACTGTGGTCAACCACTGTTTTGAAATTGCTGCATTATTTTTTTTCTCAAACAGACACACCATGTTTGGAGTCAGGACAAAGACACTGTGAAAGAGTGCTAGAGATTAATAATAACTAATAATTAAATGCAAAGTGGTGTATAAACAAATAATGACTGAAAAAATGTGATTGAAGAAAAAAAACAATCAGTGCATCATGGAAAGAACAGAGTAGCCTCAATCTGTCACATTGTAAGTAAGGGGGGATTCATTGTCACCTGATCCAGCCCTAACTATATGCTTTATGAAAAAGCATAGGGTGTCTGTTTCCCAAATCCAAACTGGGAGTAGGTTTCACAGAAGAGGGGCCAGGAAACTGAAGGCTCTCCCTTTCATTCTACTTTAAAATATGTTAGGAATGAAGATAGCCAGCAGTCTGAAAGGTACTCTGTTGGAGTGAGGTCTTTAAGATAAGATGGGGCCTGATTATTTAAGACCTTGTATGTGAGGAGCAGGATTTTGAATTCAATTCTGGATTTAACAGGAAGCCAATGAAGGGAAGCCAAAACAGGAGAAATATGCTCTCTCTTTCTAGTCCCTGTCAGTACTCTTGCTGCAGCATTTTGGATTAACTGAAGGCTTTTCAGCGAGTTTTTAGGACATCCTGATAATAATGAATTACAGTAGTCCAGCCTGGAAGTAATAAATGCATGAACTAGTTTTTCAGCGTCACTCTGAGACAGGATATATCTAATGTTAAAGACATTACAAAAATTAAAGAAATCAGGAAATTAGAGGTCATTCAGGTCTTAATTTCCCTGACGGTGACCTGAAACACTGAGGCTTGACAACAACAGCAGCATCTCTGCTTCTTTCAAAGCTATTTTTAAATGCCAAGTATTGTTTCAGTAGCATAAATTAGCCACACAGGAAGAGACTTGTTCACAACCAGCAAGACGTCATGGGGGTCAGAGCTTTTTGCATCCAACTCAGTGAGTGCTTTCTCCACTATCACATTAACTATTAATTAAGCTAAACTTTAAAACGTTTGTCAAATCACTGTGTTGTTTGAAATATTTCATGTTGAGAAACCTTATATATATATATATATTGCTGTTAAAATTAACGTGTTAATGCAAACTAATCCGCCATCACGGTTGATTAAAAAAACGATTAAAATTTTTAACACGATTAATTTGTGTGTGTGTGTAATCCTTTTTTTTTTTGTCTTTTCAGTGATGAGTTGGATGATGATGTTTTTTGCACATGATCAGAGAGTTGGTAAGTAACGGCTAGTTAAACTGACATGAACATTTGTCAATTTGTTTTTATCAATTTGTGATTTCCTTTTTTTTAATTTCAGTTAGCATAGTCGCACATTTTGGTTTTTCAAAAACAAAAGTAAATCGATTTTTTTTTTTTTGTCTCAGATGCAGTTTTTCTTCGTGTTGTTCCAAACAGATCACAGTTCTTTGAATATGAGCCAGTAACTTTTTACTGTGAGGGAGTCTCTCATCCTAATGTCTTACATAAGTTGAAAGATAAAATACAATCATGTAGCAACAGCAATAAGAAGACAGCAACAGGATCCTCCTGCACTGTAAACGCTATTTATGTAGATGACAGTGGAAAGCACTGGTGTGAAACTAGAGAAGGGAAGAGGAGCAACATTATCAACATCACTGTCACTGGTATGTTTGGTTTAAGTAAACAATATATTGTTATATTCAAAAACAACTTATCATTAAAAAAATTATGCACATGGGTATTCAGCTGGTTCTGTGATCCTGGAGAGTCCTGCTGTTCCTGTGATGGAGGGAGAAGATGTGACTCTGAGCTGCAGAAGCAAGATGAATTCCTTCACGTTCACAGCCGATTTCTACAAAGATGGACTCAACATCAGCAGCAGCTCCAAAGGAATTGTGACCATCCACAAAGTTTCAAAATCTGATGAAGGATATTACAAGTGCAGCATTTCAGGAGCTGAATCACCAGAAAGCTGGCTGAATGTCACAGGTTAGACACTGACACAGACACTGAAGAGCTGTTTATCATTTCTTTCTTTCTGCACCCCCTCCTTTTAATGCCAGTATTACAACGGAATCATGTAGTGACTCTTAACTGAGTTATGTGTCAGTCTTAGGAACCTTTGGTGGTTTGGTGGAACCTGTGGTTTCTATTCTTTCAGACAAAATCAGCATAAATTCTAGTCCAATGACTACGACTTACTTCAGTCTCCTGCTTTGTGTGATTAAACAGATTCTTTCATCACATTCATTGACTCTTCAGAGCACAGCTGTAATGTTTACCTCATCTTACGGACTGTGTTCACCATCATGCTGGTGGCTCTGCTGCTGCTGCTGCTGGGTCTACTTCACCATGGGAAAATTGGAGCTACAACAGCTAACTCATGTTCGACTTCATGTAAATGTAACTGTCATTGCACAGGAAACAAGCGAATATGAATAACAGCACAAACAGAAAACAGAAAGTGATTAATATGGGTGTATGGCCACACTATCGTGAGCATGTCCCATCTTGTCTGAAATCCGGAGGTAAGCAGGGTCGGGCCTGGTTAGTACTTGGATATGGGACTGCCTGAGAATACAAGGTGCTGTGGCTGAGGTAGAGTGGATGGTACACCAGTTGGAAGGTTGACGGGTCAATCTGGGTAATGTCTGTAAAATACCACGATAACTCCGTTAAACAACTGTAAAGGAGTCACACTGTTGCTTTTTCTCTATACAGTATATAGACTTTGACACCTGTTACCTTTGATTTAACTGCACTGAAACGTTTCATTATGCCACCTTGTGTATTTTATTCTTTAATCATACTCATTCCTTATTCATATTTGTTACTATTCAATATTCTCAGTTAAACTCATCCTTTTTAAAAGTACTTGTGAATATATATTTTTTTGCATTTGTATTTGTTAGATTTGTATTGTTTATTGTCATTTATGCTTAGAAATATTTAACCATATATGCTTAGAGGTGTATAATTGATTGTGTAGTGATAGGATGTTTGATCCTTAATAGTCTGCAAAGGCTTGGTGTGAATTCCAGTGTTCTGGCATTCACACCCACATTCTGGGAGCATGGGAGGGGGCATACCTTCTCTTATTGTTTTATGGTAGGATAAACGTGCCTCTTATCTGTTTTAGGCTAAGTGCCTTTTGTTTAAATGAACTGCTGGACTTCCAAACCAGCAGGGTTAGGGAAGTCATTTATGGGGTCACACTCTGACCACACACACACACACACACACACACACACACACACACAAGGTACTCTTTGTTTGTATGTAGCTGTCATATGTTAATGAACCTATGTATATTCATGTAACCTCAATAAAAGAGCAGTGTTACGGGGGAGCGGACGAGAGCGACTGGGGTCAAGCGAACGAACAGCGCTTGTCGTGGTTCTCTCCCTCATGCACGAGTAACACGAAGAACTTTGCCTACTTGGTGTTTAATGCTTTTTTGCTGTGTAGTTGAATTGTCCTTAACGTTCCAGCGAATAGGTTTATGCTACAAACCTATCAGTGTTCTGTCAAAAATATGTACTACCTGTAGTATACCTGGTCAAAGTTGCAAAACACAAACATGTAAAAACATTTCATGCAAGTAAAAAGTCTAAACTACAGCCAGCTCTTAAGTATTGGTTTGAATTTGTGCCCTTTTTTCATATACTCACATCCCCACAACTAGTTGTGTGTCATTGTTGTTCTTATTTTGTAGATACCTTTAAAAGTATAAGTTCACAGGCTTTCATTACAGTTGTGTGGCTATAACAGGATAAACCTACAAAGGAAGAGACTCTGAGACTATTAAGCTTTCTGCATCACCATGGTCACCACCCATCTTGAGGAGTTTGCCCCCTCACATATACTAATGTGCCACAAACAGGACTTTAATATCACCAACCATTCCCATTTTATTACGGTGTATCCATATAAATGGCCCACCCTGTAGATTTAAATTGACAGAGCTCTAAAGAGAGGAAGAACTGAAGCAACAAATTTGTGTTGAGGATTTTTCATACACCCGAGATACTTGGCATACATAGTTTACAATCTGTATAGTCTACAGACTGTAAACTATGAACAAGATGAATATTTACCTTTTTTTCTTGTATTTCTGTAATGATACAACCATCAGTTAAGATATTTTTGTATTAGTGTTACGTCCCCGCGCTAGTCTAGGGGTTAGAAGGGACTAACATAAAGGTAAATAGTGAAGGAGGAGCTAAGATGGTAGTTTTAAAAGGTTTATTTCCTGCTAGCATAAATGTTCTAGTTCAGACTGAGGGTTAGAGCTAAGGCCAACATAACAAACAAAATATCCTTGATATGAAAATAACTTGCCTAACCCCAAAGAAAACAAAATATACAACCTACCTACCAACACATAAACAGAGGAAAACAGGGAATCAAAACAAAGGGCAGCTCTCCCGTACAGGCAGTCTGAACAAAAGTCTGAAGTGGTTATTTGTTCCACCCACTGATATGAACGTAATCACAGAGGCTTAAATTACCACAAGAGCAAATCAGTCTAAGTGAAAACTACTTTTGTAAAACTACTTTGTTGCATTGCATGAAGTTTTAAATTTTTTTGATATTAAAACAGTTTGAGGACGCCCCCACTCACTGCCTTCATTCTTCAGCAAAACAACATGGATTTTAGATCTCTCTGTATCAGACTGTGTAAGTAATAACCACATCTGAAAAATATGTATAAAAAATAAATTAAATATATTTATTAAAAAAGTTTTTAATTAATCTTGTTAAAAACGTGTCAGTGTTGTTCATGTTTTGCTTTAAGAGAAAGGACTGCATTTTTATGAAACGGATATGACATGTCAACTTTGTCACGTATCTTTATTCCACATTACAAAAAGGTTAAAAACTTAAAAAATGTTGTCTAATATGGCTGTATCCCAATTCAGGGTCTGCAGCCTTAAAGGCCGCATTTTAAGGCCGATTACGTCACAGCGACGCGACGAAGGCTGTCCCAATTCGAAGGCTGCTCGAAATGCGGCCCTCAAATGTGTCCTTCGTTTCCCTGAATTTTAAGGACGTGGCGGTGTAGACTTCGTGGCCCAACATATCCCAGAATGCATAGCGCGGCGGTGGGTGTGGATAATTTTTGCCAAAAAAAACCGGCAGATGAGGGGCGCCCGAAGAGTAAACTTTAAGTAAGTACTGAATATAATGTCACTTATTTATGTGCAAATGTTTAATAATGAAGAACATTAAACATTACTGTTGGCCACATGTCGGCAAAGTTATGTGACATTAGTGATGTTTGTACTAACTTGGTTTTAAAGCCTTTACTTTAAAATATACGCCGTTCATTAGCTGAGCTTACAGAGAATGATCAAAGCTCATGTAGAAACAAACAAACAAACAAAAGATTTTCTCCTTCATTTCTGTCAAACAATGCTGTATGAAACGTTTCCAGCTGTTAGTATCATGGTTGCTACTAACAGACCGTCCCATTTCACAAGCCTCGCACTTCCGGCCTTAGCGGTCTTTGAGTACGCGGCCCTTGTGGACCGTTAAGGCTGCAGACCCTGAATTGGGATACAGCCTATATGTGTGACAGGTGAGACCTGAGTCTTAGAACCGCCCCTGGTGGGTGGAGCTGGTCGTTGCTCCTTTCATAAGCTCAGGTGTGGGCAATTAGGTATTCCTCAGCAAACCTGAAGCTGCGAGTGCTTGGTCCAAGCTGGGCAAGTTGGCGTTTTTAATTCCTTTCCATGAAAGCTTGAAGCGGGTCCCCCTAAACTTCTGTTAGAACGGTAGGTTACACAACAATTTACCACTTGAGCTCTGGTTGTTGTGGTCGAGGTTTACAGTTATTTGCACCCTTGTAGGTGGGAAACATTGCGTTCCCGTGAGAACAGTGTAGTGGACTTCACTGCCACTGACCCACATTTATTAGGGTGTGACGCGAACTTGTGGACAGGTAACGAAAACAATACAGTTGAGGAATATTCCTGTGTTTTACTCTCCAGCGTAAGGTTTGACCAGCCCACAACCCCCCCACCCTCACCCTCACCTTCACTACAGAGTCCTCTCCCCACTCTCCTGCCTCCCTCGCTTCCCCCCCTTCCTGACACCATGACACCCCCCTCCTCCAATCCCTCTCTCAGCAGCAAGACATCTCCCCCCCTCCCCTCCTCCCAAACATCTCCCAGTGTCACAGTGGATCAGGTCAGGAGGCAACTGAGGAAGCTTCGCCCCAGAAAGGCAGCAGGCCCAGACAAGGTGTGTCCTAGGATGCTTAAGGCGTGTGCTGCTGAACTTGGGGAGCCGCTACAACGAGTCTTCAACCTCAGTCTGCGACTGGGGAGAGTGCCCGCCCTATGGAAGACATCCTGCATCGTCCCGGTCCCTAAAAGGAACCGACCCAATGAGCTGAATGACTTCCGACCGGTGGCACTGACGTCACATCTTATGAAGACTCTAGAGCGGCTCTTCCTCAACTTCCTCCGACCACAGGTACAACATGCCCAGGACCCACTACAGTTTGCATACAAGGCGGGTGTCGGAGTGGAGGATGCCATCCTGTACCTCCTACACAGAGCCCACTCACACCTGGATGGGGGAAAAGGCACGGTCAGGATACTGTTTCTTGACTTTTCCAGTGCCTTTAATACCATCCGGCCCTGTATGCTCCAGGAAAAACTGAACAGGATGGAGGTGGACCCCTGCCTGGTGGCTTGGATCTCCGACTACCTCACCGACAGACCACAGTACGTCAGGCTGAAGGACATCACGTCTGACACTGTGGTCAGCAGCACAGGAGCACCACAGGGAACTGTGCTGTCCCCTCTTCTCTTCACCCTGTACACCTCTGACTTCTGCTACAACTCTGAATTATGCCATATTCAGAAGTTTGCAGATGACACGGCCATCATGGGGTGTATCTGGGATGATCAGGAAGAGGAGTACAGAAGTCTGGTGAGGAACTTCGTCACATGGAGTCACACAAACCACCTGCAACTCAACACCTCAAAGACTAAGGAACTGGTTGTGGACTTCGGGAGGTCCAGAGAAGGTCCACTGCCGGTTCAGATAGAGGGGGAGGAGGTGGAGGTGGTCAACAAGTACAAGTACCTCGGGCTGTGGGTGGACAATAAACTGGACTGGTCATGCAACACAGAGCACCTGTATAAAAAAGCCCAAAGCCGACTGTACTTCCTCAGGAGGCTGAGGTCTTTTAACATCTGCAGGAAGCTCCTGAGGATGTTTTACCAGTCGGTGGTTGCTGGAGTACTTTTCTATGCTGTGGTGTGCTGGGGGAGCAGCACAGCAAAGAGGGACTCATCCAGGCTGGAGAAACTGATCAGGAAGGCTAGCTCTGTGGTCGGCATGAAGCTGGACACTCTGGTGACAGTGGCAGAGAAAAGGACACTAAAGAATCTGCTGGACATTATGGACAATGCTGGGCATCCTCTGCACACGGCCATTAACAACCAGAAGAGTCTGTTCAGTGACAGGTTGCTTCTCCCCAAGACAAGAACTAACAGACTTAAAAACTCCTTTGTCCCACACGCCATCAGACTGTTTAACTCCTCTCTGGAGGGGAGAGGGAGGGGAGACAGGAGGACAAAGGAGGGGGAACAACTAAGCTGTAGTGCCTCTTCACCTCACTGTACAATACCTTGTGCAATACTTTTTTGTAAATAGTCAACAGTGCAATAGACTCAATACTTGAAATGTGCAATTCACTTGTATTTTTATTTTTTATTCCTATTTATTCTATTTATCCCCTTTGTATATTTTATTTATATTTGTCTCTCTCTCTCTCTCTATATATATATATATATATATATATATATATATATATATATATATATATATATATATATATATATATATATATATATATATATATATATATATATATATAACAATTCTGTAACTGTAACTTCGGTCGTTGCTGTGCTTTTTTTGGAAATCGAATTTCCCAGAGGAACCCACGCGAGGGATTAATAAAGTTCTATCTTATCTTATCTTATCTTAAGTCATCTCCTGCCTTTTATTTACAGAGTACCGAGCTGCTGCTTTGCCAAGTGGATTTCTGGCTGCGGGCAAAGGACCTGACACATCAGTGTGTTTTAATTTGTTTTATACTGGTGTAATTCGACAGACTGTGACTGCTGCGGCTGTCAATTTTGTTTGTTTCTTGTTTTATTTTTCTGTATCAGTAGGCACCACAGATAGATAGATGTATGTATGTATGTATAAATAAAACAAAACACCCAGCACACCCCTGCGGGCGGTTTATCCTTCAAGCTCGGGTCCTCTACCAGAGGCCTGGGAGCTTGAGGGATTACCACTGGGACCACCGTTACCTTCACCCTCCACATCCTCTCGAGCTCTTCTCTGAGCCCTTGGTATTTCTCCAGCTTCTCGTGTTCCTTCTTCCTGATATTGCTGTCATTCGGAACCGCTACATCGATCACTACGGCCGTCTTCTTCTGTTTGTCTACCACCACTATGTCCGGTTGGTTAGCCACCAACATCTTGTCCGTCTGTATCTGGAAGTCCCACAGGATCTTAGCTCGGTCATTCTCCACCACCCTTGGGGGCATCTCCCATTTTGACCTCGGGACTTCCAGGTTATACTCGGCACAGATGTTCCTGTACACTATGCCAGCCACCTGGTTATGGCGTTCCATGTATGCCTTGCCTGCTAGCATCTTGCACCCTGCTGTTATGTGCTGGATTGTCTCTGGGGCATCTTTACACAGCCTGCACCTGGGGTCTTGCCTGGTGTGATAGACCCCAGCCTCTATGGATCTTGTGCTCAGAGCTTGTTCTTGTGCTGCCATGATTAGTGCCTCTGTGCTGTCTTTCAGTCCAGCTTTGTCCAGCCACTGGTAGGATTTCTGGATATCAGCCACCTCCTCTATCTGCCGGTGGTACATACCGTGCAGGGGCCTGTCCTTCCATGATGTGAATGTGATGATTTCATGGATATTTAAAGTAAATACGGAGACAAATTTAGTAATGCCAACATATTAAAAGAACAATATGTCTCTTATATATAACACAGATAGATGTATGTCTGTCTGTCTGTCTGTCTGTCTGTCTGTCTGTGAGTGAAGATTTAAGGTGACAGGAAATATAAATAAATGCAGCTTGAATCTTTACTGAAGCTCAGTATTTGAAACAGAGTTCATTCACTGCTGTAATAATGATTGAAATAATAACTTTAATATTGGCCATATTATATTTACATTACCTAAGTGAGATGACTTTAGTCTCATGAACAACATTAGCTAAATGTTATTTACTAGCTAATCTTAAATGACTGTTCAGTACAGAAATGAAGCCCAACAATCATGTTTTACAGTCCTGTGGTCTCAGCCTCAGATACTCAACAAATCAATCAGAGCTCATGTAAAAACAAACAAACAAATGAACAAAATATTTTCTCCTTCATTTCTGTCAAACAATGCTGTATGAAACGTTTCCAGCTGTTAGTATCATGGTTGCTAGGCAACCTGGACAGCGCGACGGAGGCTAGACCGTCCCATTTCACAAGCCTCGCACTTCTGGCCTTTGTGGACCGCTAAGGCTGCGTACTTTAAGGCTGCAGACCCTGAATTGGGATACAGCCTGTGTATTTATGTTGTGTGAACTCATGTGCTCGTTACTGGTCCATCTGTGAACGTCTCCGTGAAACTGCCATATCTTCTCCCTGCTCACCACCTCCTTCATGTTACTTTTGCTCTCCTCAGGTTTGCTGTTTAGTTTTAGTTTTTCCCAGTTCAGGTTATCTTTCGTTCTGTTTTTGCCATCCCTGCCATGTGTTCCGTTATTTACAATAAACCTCCCTTGGTTCTCAGTAACTGCCTGCATTCGAGTCCTTTTCCCACACACCACAGGACTGCTGCTGCAGCTGTGACAAAAACAGGAACACGATAAGGTGGCATGAAAGAGGAAGAAAAACTTGGGGCTCAAGGAAAGCTGACATGAGTAAAACAAGAGGTCTTCGGATGACAATAACAATAGGGTGACCAACCGTCCTCTTTTCCCCGGACATGTCCACTTTTCACGTTCTGTCCGGGGGGATTTTTGAGATTGATGAAAATGTCCGGGTTTTCCTATAGGCCTACAGAGGACCCATATGTGTGACGTCATCCCCAAGCTGCTGCTTTGTGAGTGGTTGTTCTGCGCTCACAGACGGGACAGACAGCGCCCCGCAGCATGGCTGATGATGTTTAAAAGATGCCAAAGCGCAACTGCAGCTTTTCAGACAAATTATGATACCTTATTTCTGTACCATTATTTAATTCCAGAGGTTTTTAAGTTGTTTTTTTGCCCTTGTTGACTTGTAAAAGCCTATATGACATTTTGTATTTTAGCACTCATTAACCGCACCCCACATAGCAAAATTGGTATGGCCCGGATCTGGCCCACAAAATGTGCTTACACATGCCCACATACTGCAAAGAATGACAAGGTCTGGTTTGCCCGATGTGGCCCACACATGGGCCAGCTGCAGACACACTGCGGGCCCTATGCTGGCCCAGGACAGTTTCAGCTCTGGGCCCAGATGTCAGCCTAATGTGTACCTTAATGAAGCCATGTAATAACAACATGTGCCAGAACATAATAGTGCAAAAGTAACATGACAAATCTCTGTTGTCTCAGTGAATGGACTGATTCTTATATAGTGCTTTTCTACTCTCCCAGATTACTCAAAGTGCTCTATACCACATGTTACATTCACACACTTTCTCTAAACTGAGTACTTCCTAACTACATTCATACACATTCTCACTCTTGACATGCAGACTGGAGGAGCCAGGGATCGAATCACTAACCTTCTGACCAGTAGGTGACCTGCTCTTCCAACTGAGCTACAGCCACCCAGTGCTAAACATGAGTAAACCCTTACTAGGTTTTGGATAAGGTGTACACTCACAAACCTGTCAAACCTGCATTTGAAACTGTGGCGCGGGTGTGGTCTCTGGCCCACTGCAGAGGAGGGGTGGCACAGTGAGCTCCCGGGGTGCTGTGGAAGCGGGGCTGAACAGGTGTTTGGGACAAGTGTCTGATTGAGACTTTTCTTATGTTTCAGTGACAGTCGAGGAAGAAGGAGAGCGACTACTGAGCAGGAGTGTCTGTGTCCCCTGCATCAAGCCAAAACCACAGTATATAATAAAAAAAGTGCGTGTCACCATAACCACGGTGTGTGTGTGTATGTGTCGGAGTCCGACGTCACAGAAATGTTGGCTACTATAACAGTACAGTATTGCAACATGGCATTTGGGTCTTCTAACTAAAATAGGAAAATTGGAACATAAATAGTTTCCGTCATTGCCAGACCTGGTGCACATCTGGTTGACATACACTCTGCCATGACACCAGTCAGTCAGAAGTGCGAGCTTGATGCCAGATCTGGGCCAGACCTGTCTGTTATGTGGGACAGATATAGCTGGACTGGCCAGCGGCCCGCCGCTGGCGATTTTTTGTTTTTATGGACTGATCGATTTTTTTTTTTTTTTTTTGGAAGGGTATAAATAATGAAAGGTGTTGGATTGGCCAATTGGTCATGATCAACTCTGGGCTGGACCAATTACAGCCGAGGAGGTCGGATGCATCCTTCCCCTTGTTTAGCAATCTTATAGACGAAATAAAGAAAATGGAGAACAAAAAAAGGAAAGGAGGTGCAGAAAAAAATTAGGGCCAAAAAGAAACAAGCCCTTCAGGCAGACGCTGCCAAATGTGTAAAAATAACTGAATTGTTTGGCGGTAGCTATGGCACAGCTTCCACAGATTTAGCAAGATCAGCAAGTGGTGGAGGCCAGCAGGTGGATAAGGGAAAGTGGAGGAAAGAGGGGGAGAGACCCGAGGCGGCCGCCGGTCATAGTGGCAGAGGAACTGAACTTCAGGTAAGAAGTTATGACCTGCTGTCTATCTGTGTCAGATATAAACCAAGTTTAGTTGTAGTTTGTTTTCGTTGTGCTGACTTTTTACAGTCGCTTAGAATAACTGGTACTGCGTACTAGCTAGCATGACGGAGTTTATATACTGCTGGGCGGGTGCTATGATGTTACTGATAGTGAATTTTATTTTATGCTTAAGGTTAGTTTCTCAAACTCCTCAAAATCTTAACAAATTGTGCCAATCCTTACATGTTGCACCAGGCTGATTTATCATCAAAAGTGAAGAAGTCTGTGACAGAGGAGACAGAAGAGCAGCAGAGAGAGATGGAGAGATGACTTTATGTCATCCATGAGGGATGCATTTGACATATGTTTCACATATTATAGCCCAACAAGTTACTTATAGCAATTTAAATACAAGCAATCAGTTTTTGGCAAATACCGGAAATCAGTTTTTGGCAGACAATCACTTTTTGGCACAACACCGGCTATTGCAGTTAATAATACAACAGCTTCTTGCCATTTTTTGCCGTGTGCAGAGGATGCCCAGCATTATGAACAATGCTGGGCATCCTCTGCACACAGCCATTAACAACCAGAAGAGTCTGTTCAGTGACAGGTTGCTTCTCCCCAAGACAAGAACTAACAGACTTAAAAACTCCTTTGTCCCACACGCCATCAGACTGTTTAACTCCTCTCCGGAGGGGAGAGGGAGGGGAAACAGGAGGACAAAGGAGGGGGGAACAACTAAGCTGTAGTGCCTCTTCACCTCACTGTGCAATACCTTTTGTGCAATACTCTTGTTAATAGTCAACGGTGCAATAGACTCCATACTTGAAATGTGCAATTCACTTGTATTTTTATTTTTATTCCTATTTATTCTATTTATCCCCTTCGTATATTTTATTTATATATGTCTCTGTATTTATATATGTGTGTGTGTGTGTGTGTGTGTGTGTGTGTGTGTGTGTATATATATATATAAAATATTCTGTAACTGTAACTTCTGTCGGTGCTGTGCTTTTGGAAACCGAATTTCCCAGAGGAACCCACCCGAGGGATTAATAAAGTTTTATCTTATCTTATCTTTTTTGTGTTTCTTTTTATCGCTGTGTAACTGAGTTCAATTGAAAGCCTGCATGCGCTAGTACCTCTTGCCACAAGTTCCCAGAATCCTTTGCGGTTTTACCCCTGAATGACGTCACATTTTTGGTGGGTCGGTCTCTAGTCAAAATGCCCGGGCCAATTTTTTGTCCCAGTCCAGCCCTGGGGACAGAGAAGGTATCATTTAAATATATTAAGATTTTCTTTAAGCAAACAGTATTATTAAAGTTCTTCATGACTGGGCCAAGTGTCCTCTTTTTTGGAAATCAAAATATGGTCACCCTAAATAATAAGAGTGTGTCAAACTGTGATTAAAGTTAAGAGACATAATTATTCGACACAAAGCCAGAGTTTCAAGGTAATTAAGGTCAGGCCGTCAGCTACAGAGGCCACACCTATGGTTTGTGGGTCTGCCCACAGTGTACCCACATGGACTCCATGAGTGTATGTTTGCTAGGTATGGGCTTGAAATCTTAAAAAATAAATAAATCAAATCACCATAATTATTTAATGTTTTTCAGCCCCCCAAAAAAAGTGTTTGAATGAGCATAAAACAATCATGGATGGGATTGCCAAATGATTAATTTCTTTATCTTGGCATTATGTAGTTCTGTTATTCCAACTTAATTCATGAATTAATTAAGATGGTCCAAACTGCTCACATTCAAGTCCAATAACTTATTTACTGCAGTTGAGTCCAACTTAATTTGATTGAGTTCATCCAACCCATGAAAAATTTCATTTAAACAGTTGTTTTATGTAGTGCTTAACACATTCTACAGTGTGGTTGACATAAAACTTGCTATATGCACCTTTTTTTCTTCAGTATGTTGGATTTATAGGAAAATTTGACAGGTTACCAATCTATTGCACAACTAACACAGAAAGACAGACAACCATTCACATCTATGGACAATTTAGAACGACCAATTAACCTAATCCCACTACCAGCATGTCTTTGGACTGTGGAAGGAAACCAGATTACCCAGAGAAAACCCAAGCAAACACATGGAGACCATGCAAACTCCACAAAGAACTCATGTTGTGGTTTGAACTCAGAACCTTCTTGCTTTGAGGCAACAGTGCTAAGCACCACGCCATTGAGCAGTCTCTCTGTACTTTAAAAAAAATAGAGAAGCTATGATTTAGTGCTGTCAGCATTAATCTTGTTAAAATGACGTTAATGTCATAACTGCATTAACGCAGCAAATCTCCGTTAACGAGTTACCGCTGATGGGGCTGCACACCGTCAGCGTGTTAGCACGGTTAGCTCATTAACGAATTGACGCCGTCCAGGACGATGCACGAGGGGATCGGCGGGAACTCACTAATGGAGATTTGCCACGTTAATGCGGTTATGGCGTTAACGTCATTTTAACGAGATTAACACTAACAGCACTACTATGATTACAAGGCTTGATACAGAATTATCTTTACTCTTTTGTCCTTGACAGGTTAGACCACAATAAATAGCAAAAGCATTTATGTGAAGTGTGTATTAATTTTGGGCCTTATTATAACCGATTATTATAACTGATTTTCCTATGGTTTGAGATCTTATGTGATTTTATGATATTGCATGACCAGGCAACTAATTAGACTCAAGCAAATGTAATAACCACCCCAATTTATTTATTTATTTATTTTTTGAGTGAACCAGAGGAACAGGTCGAGTAATGGTGGACCTCTTTTACACCTGAAATCTGCAGACTCATAAGACATTATGTAGTATTAAACAAACTGCACAGGAACAGGAAACCTGCCCTCCCCCAATAATATTCTTCAGTTGTATTTTAGTCTGCTACTCAGTCAGTGAGCAGTAAGACAACATGGTGATTACAACTCTCTGTTTCAGACTATGTGAGTAATTGTTGTTAGGTTTATTTTTATATTTTCAGATTTACTGTATATATGTCTGTACATCATATAATTTATGGCTTTCCTGTGCTGATCTAGTAATGCTTGAAGTTATTCTGCTGGGGACACATGTTCAAAATAGCTTTACCCAAAAAATGGGTGAGTACGTTAGAGACGTTAATAAAATAAATAATCTTTTTTTACTTTTTTGGGGGTGAGTAAGTTGGGGTTGACTTAAACATCTTACAAGTCTGTTGATGATGTTTATTAAAATCCTTTTAAGTTTAATCATCTTTAACTAACACATTTTATTAGAATTTTGATTATTCTGTTTACTATTAATCTTGTGATGTTTCTAATTTCTAGGTGCAGCTACTCTTCATGTGACTCCTAACAGACTTCAGCACTTTCAATTCAAGTCTTTATCTTTTGTTTGTGAGAGCCCTGATGGTTCTGCTGAACTGAGAGGAATCAAAACCTCTGAGGACAAGTTAGAATCTTTTAGTCCAGTATGTAATAGTAAAACAACTTCCTCTTCATGCACAATTACTCAAACTTATGTAACAGACAGTGCAGAGTACTGGTGTGAGGATAAAGGGGGTCAGAGAAGCAACAGTGTCAACATTACCATAACTGGTAAGTTCATCATATTTGTGAAATTAGTAAAGAGTTTTATTTTAAAATTAGGTGAGATTTATTATCCACTTTGTCTTGTATGGTACAGAATGTATTTGTCATTTAACATTTTGCTTTTTATTCAGATGGTTCTGTGATCCTACAGAGTCCAGTTTTCCCTGTTTTTGAGGGAAACAACGTGACTCTCCGCTGCATAAGCAAGACAACTCACACCAACCAAAGAGCAAATTTCTACAAAGACGATGGCCTCATAGACCGGAGCCCTTCTGACAACATGGAAATTAACAGTGTTTCCAGGTCTGATGAAGGACGATACAAGTGCAACATTTCTGGTGTTGGAACATCACCAGAAAGCTGGCTTCATGTCAGATGTAAGACTAAAACTATATTTACTTATTTCTGTGTCTGGGCTTCATAGAGAGAGAAATGTGACTCTAACAATTAGATTTCTGTTCTTTTGGTCTTCATGAAAATGTTTATGTTATAAAAATGACGTTACATTTTTTTATATTTAAAGTCAGAAAATTTACACATGCTATGATATTTATAAAGTTGTACCATTGCAGCATATTCTTCAGGAGAGACCCCAGATGAGTCTGATGACTTCAATTCCAATCCTGTCTTAATCCTGCTGTGGATTGTGTTGCCTCTTTTAGTAATAATATTGACACTGCTGGTAGTCGGATTTCTTAATACTTGCAAACACAGAGGTAATTCAGTTTTTTCAGTTTACATAATTTCTAAGAATAATCTTCTGTTCCCAATTCATTTTTTTTTTCTAATGCTGGGTTTTTCTTTTCTATTCATCAGTTTCCTCAAAGACATCAACAGTAGCATCAAACTCAGATGAAGACCATCCAGGAGGTGAGAGAGAAATAATTATCACAGTTGTATTACTCTATTTCATGCTTGTTACCAATTTTATGGCTTTCTATCTTTTTATCAATTTAAAGTTGTTAACCAGTCCAAGTCAAGGTCACAGTGGGAGTAACTTCATCAGTATCAATCGATTAAAAGTGTATCGCATGTTTGAAAGACTGAATGATACAATTTCTAGTAAGTTTATATATAACAAAATTAAAATGAAAGCTTAAAGTGAAGTGTGGTATTTTTATGTGACATATGCTGCACCAAGGGATTATTTTTGTGTCTGCTCGGTATGTCGTATGTGGGTTTTTTGTTTTAGACACTGCTGATGCTTCGATAATTTAAAACTCTGTCTTAGGTCAAACCACAGCACAAAGCCTGAAAAAGAGAAGCGTGAGGGCTACCAAAGAACAGAGTCTAAATATATATAGACTCATATATATATATATATATATATATATATATATATATATATATATATATATATATATATATATATATATATATACATAACCTCTCTTGCCCAGGGATGATTCTTCCCCTTCACACGATATCTCAAAACAACCTGTTTACACCACTGTGATCATAAACAAGACAGAACAAACTCAAGAACTGGGTTCGTTTGTTATTAACATTTGGACATTTTATTGAACATGATGTTTTGCACATAACTTTGTGTTTTCCTTCTCTCACCCCAACCGGTCGCAGCAGATAGCCCCTCCCTGAGCCTGTTTCTGCTGGAAGTTTCTTCCTGTTAAAAGGGAGTTTTTCCTTCCCACTGTGGCCAAAGTGCTTGCTCATGGGGGGGTCATATGATTGTTGGGTTTTTCTCTGTATCTATGAAGCGCCTTGAGGCAGCTTTTGTTGTGATTTGGCGCTATATAAATAAAATTTAATTGAATTGAATTGATCACTTTTGCTTTGTCACATGCTCACATCATGCACATCAGCACGTAAATCAAGGCAACATAAGTTTTGTGAATGTTGTGTTCTTCTCTTATCATTATTTTATTATTTCTCTTATTTAATTAAATCTTTTTTTCAGGAATAATACCAAATTTTTTTTTTTTTAAAAAAGCATGAGATAAATACATTTAGTTAAAAACTTCTGCTTTCCTGTGCTGTTTTTTTTCTGGTATCTGTAAACATGGATAAGGAAAGAGTATAGGTGCTGGTGATAATACACTATGAGCTTTCTACACTTCTGCTTCAAATGAAAAGAGTTTCATCGTGCAGGTCAAAACTGTGGCCTGAAGTGCAACTTTTATTGTTTAGAATAAACTTTGAACACATCCACTTTAATTTATGAACAAACCTAAACATTGCTTAGCTTAGCACAAGAGATGCCCAGGAAACAAAATATTTTCAGCTTCATCTACAACCAGCCAGTTGCTATCACCCCTGTAACAAAGAAATGTTTTGAAAAGCTGGTCACATTAGGGCACTCCTGCCCCACAGTTATGACCACCACCAGTTTGCTTACATGTTCTGATGTAATAGTGACATTATGTTCCTTTGATTGTCAGATTTTCCTAAGATTCCAAATTAGACCTAATGAACAGTGAATAGCAAACAGTGTTCATCATCACTGATGTTACTGTGGTCGTCTGTCCTCTCATTATGGCTGTATCTCTCCATTAGATGATGACATGTTATATTCTAGAGCCATTTACTACACCTTACGCCTGGGTGAGACTAAACTCAAAGGTAAGATTAACTTGGATTAATGATACCTCATGTCTTACATTCATATAATATGTAATATTTGATGGGTAGTAAATATTAAATACAAAATATAAATAAAACTAATGGTTCATGAAAAAATTGTAATTGCTGTGAAGTTAATATTGGTGTGTAATATGAGTTTTCCACCTTTGAAAAAATACTGTTTCAGTTCTTTAATTCTCGTATATCTGACAGGTCGCAGAAAGAGAGCTGACTGAAGACAAAATCACATCTGAGTGAAAGTGAAGTCGATGAAGTAATCCACATTTATCACATATTGTTATTGCAATTGAACAAGCTGTACATCATCTGCTGGGTTTGTGTGAATGTCTGCAAACTGTTATGTGTGTCTTCAGCGAGAAACAGCTGTCAGACTTACATAGTTATAAAAACAGATGAAGTTCACATACTAACAAATGTGTCTGTCTCTTATGCAGAAGGTAAAAATCACTTGTTGCTTTTTCTCTTTTTGCTTGTGCATGAATGCTTCTCAGAAGAAAACAGCTGCTGCAGCTCATTTCTTTTGAACAGCAGGTACTCACTGTGGTCAACCACTAATGTAAATGTGCTGCATTGCTTTGTTTTTGAAAACAGATGAACCAAATTTGTGGTAAGCAGTGAAATATAACTGCACAGTTTGGTACTGACTGCTGTGTCTACATAAAATGTTATATAGTGCACAGACTGAATATGCTGTGGCTTATGTCACACTGCAGCAGCAGCTGTTCAGAACAGTTACAGAAAATAAGCTGATTTGGTTTTGTTTTACATTTTTTTTGTCAGACTGTATGAAAGCAGAAGTCAGAAGCTGAGTGAGTGTAATACTATAATTTCAACATCTTAATGCCATTTAGATGTTTAGAGGTGGTGCTCAGCTTGTTTCTGCTTGACTTTAACTGTTTTAGACAACATACTTGATAGGCTATATATCAGTTCCCAAATGTCAGAACAGTAAGAGTAGCAAGTCATATTTTGCATGGTTGGTTAACAAGGTTTCAAGTCGAGCTTCAACATGCAACAAGAAATGGGAGAGAGACAAAACATTTTTTTGAGTGCGCAATTTATTGAAAACAACTCTTAAACTGAAACAGGATGTTTTAAAGGTGATCAGAAGTTTAGGACCATACCTCAAAATTTCAACCATGAACACAGTAATGAGTAACTTCACCATTATTGTTGATCTTTGTGAAGTAGCATAACCTAAGCAGCATGAAAGGTGATAGGAAGACAGCATCTGCAGACCGTTCAAGTTTCTTTTAAGTGTTCTTTATTTTCTGGCATTGCCCTTCAACAATTATCTCACAAAACATAAACCGCCCTGAGTCAAAATCTCACCTGCTTTATATAGAATTCCACTCACACCTGGATCTCATTAACCTCTACCATTGGGAAAACAGGGTAGACTAAATAACACAGTCTAGACAAAGAAACAGGAATAAAATCATTTTCCCACTTAACAAACTCATTCACCCAACTAAACAGTTTGAAAAGTCAATCTCTTCACCTAATCTGACTCATGAGGTTATTTTAAATGAAATAAACAATTTTACACAAAATAAACACCCCTTCATTTGGTTACACCCAATTGACATGATCAATGACATCATATCCTATAAAATCAGGAAGTACTGGGGCGGCTCTTCCCACATACCTGTTTTACACATAGGACCTGTCCAAAGGAACACGCAATGGTAAGTATAACCAAACTACATACACAAATGAAAGATTCAAATCAATTAATGATGAAGTGACATTTAGCTTTAAGTACATTTGCACAGATGGCATAAATATAACCAATGCTACCACAAACAGACCCGGGATAGTATGTAGAGCTAAGGTTACATGTGCTGTGTTTACATTAAAGCATTATGATAGACTATAGGATAACAGAACACAGAATAACAAGTTACACAAGTGACAAATGGCAAATGAATTGTGTCCTAGCCACTTTGTCACACACTTCAAAAATTCGTTGCGGCATGCTTGATGCAAGTGTTTCCATGAGTTGAGTGGGAACATTCCTCAAAATGGTGACTATGGCTTCACGAAGGGCTTCTATTGTCTGGAACTGTTGTCTGTTTTTATAAAACTTCCCTTGCCATCCATCCCCAAAGGTTCTCAATTAAATTTAAATCAGGGGAACACGCAGGATGGTCTAAAAGACTGATGTTATTCTCCTGGAAGAAGTCCCTTGTCCTGTGGGCATTGGGTACTGTAGCATTGTCCTGTTGAAAAACCCAGTCGTTACCACACAGATGAGGGCCCTCAGTCACGAGGGATGCTCTGCAACCTCTGGACATAACCAGCAGCCGTTTGACCCCCCCTGCACCTCCTGAAGCTCTGTTGTTTCATTGAAGGAAAAAGCACCCCAGACCATGATGGCACCCCCTCCACTGTGGCACATAAAAAACATCTCAGGGGGCATCTGCTTGTCATGCCAGTAACATTGGAAACCATCAGGACCATCAAGGTTCTCATCAGAGAATAAAACTTTCTTCCACCTTTCAATGTCAATGCACCTTTGGTGCTCTCTTGCAAAGTTTAAACAGTCAGTTCTGTGAATGTTTGCCATTTTTCAAGTGTTCTTAAACTTTTGATCAGGACTGTATGAACACTAGAGAAGTGTTAAGTAATAGTAAAGCAGTTTTTCCAGGTGTTTTGTTTATGACTCATAATCTGGGGATTTTCACAGATCATTATGTAGTGAAGGGAAAAACCCTTTTCTGCTGCAGTCTAGTGGTTACTCTTGATATGGCAACGTGAGATGACCAGAACAACAAATGTCACATCATCTGCAGACTTATTGTCACGAGCTGCAGGGGGAGGCCGTGTGGAGGTGTGTGTTGAGGAACCAGGAGCGGACAGAAGCGAGGGGACGGGACTGAGTTTTAAGCAAAGGCAAGCCTTTATTTGGGCTGACAACAAGTGTGAAGGCAAAACATAACAGGAACAGAGGCTATGGCTAAACTAAAACCTAAACTGAAAAAAAAACACACTAGAAATGACTAAATGGAGTAACTATGACTACTGTGAAAAGGAATCTTTGCAGGTACATGAAAAACTATGAACCACATGGCATGAGTAAACCAACATGAACATGATCAGCATGGAACCTCTTTGTGCGCGTGCATGAAAGAACTAAGAATTAAACAACATGAATGGCAACATGAACTGCACATAATCCTGAAGAACACTTAACTTGACCAGTAGGGATGGAACACTTGACCAGTAGGAACACAGACAACGCGACAATGAACAAGGGAGACAGAGGACTTAAATACACACATGAGGTGATCAGGAGAAGTAGAGACATATGAGGACACATCTGACACAAATGAACCTAATGACGGGACAGGGGAGGTGAAACTAAATATAATGAACAAAGAACACCAGACTCTTTCAAAACATAATAAATAAAGGATAACATAATACAGTGAAACTCAAAAACCTGAGTTGCATGACCCAGGACTGTGACACTTATTCAAAATTTAGAAGTTATCTATGCTTTGATTTCCCTGTTTAGATTGTCCTCTACAATAAAGATAAGAGACATCGTGCAGCTCGGATCTCAGCTGACCCTTCTCACCCTGGACACAGTCTGTTTGACCTGCTCCCCTCTGGCAGGAGGCTCCGGTCCATTCGCACCAGAACCTCTCGCCATAAGAACAGTTTCTTCCCCTCTGCTGTTGGACTCATGAACAATAACCATATCACTGTTCCCACCACAAACACATGACCCTACACTGTGTTCACTACTAAGTGGTCGAAATCTTATGTGGTTTTGTTTACTAACACAGTCTGCTGACTTAGTCTGCTTATTTGGAAAAAATACTGATAAATTGATCATGTAAAAATGAAAAGTATGTGTAGGTTATAGATTCTCACTGACATGAATGCGAGCTTTTAAAGTAGAAAAAGTGAAGAAAGATAGTAGAAAATATAGATTGTAGTCTGCAGATTTTGCAGACTCTTGGCAATCTCTCACATAGCATCATCCTGCAGTACACCTACAGTAGCACACAGAAAACCCACTCTCAGCATCAAAGAACTAAACAATAAAATGTGTTGTTATACTACATTAATGAAAAGGGGGAAAAAAACCCAAAATGCTTGGACACTACTAGCACAGCCACACAAACGCAAAGCAGGAGATGAAGCATCGCTGAATATGTTTCCAAACCAACTTCATTCTAAGCCAAAGACTAGAAAATATGGTGAAGCATATCTTCCCTTTGGTTTCACCTGCACAAGTGCCGAGGTAGGTCTCCCTGCAGAATTGGTTTTCCCTTCTTCAAATCACGGACAAACAGTATCCCACATTCTTGATTTTAGTTCTTAAACACTTCACATAATGACTAACTACTCCTGACATTTTGTAGATGTTAGCTCTTTATACAGTTACAGTGGGATACAAATAATATCAGGCTGATCCTGCCACAATTCGTTCCCTGGGTTCAAATCGTGGACAAACAGGATCCCACAGCTGTTTATGTTTTTGAACCCATTTTGCACAGAGAGGCATTTTTTGAAAAATGTATTGATAGCAATGTAGAATATTATTACACAGGGAAAAAACAACTACACGTAAAATAATCACACCGTGACGCCTCTGCCTTTGTAAATAGAGGGACATTAACTGCGTGTGTATATGTAAGCGTGTAAAACCTGCAGATAGTCAGATTAACAGTATTTTGTCTCTATCTGCCATTCTGCAATTCATCTCATGTAAGCAATAACGTGGCGCACAGCGTGACGTGAAAAAGGCACATACCTTTGACGTTGTGTGACGAACTCCGTATTCTTCGTCCACACGTAAACACAAAAAAGGAGTTTTAAAAAAAATCTCTGTTTTCGGTGATTCGAAACGCCGTTTACGTGTGGACGAAACAGCTGCGTTTTCAAGAATACCCGTGTAGGTGCGGACGTAGCGTAAAAGAGTTAGTAGTTTATTTTATTACTACCTGTAATGTATTGCAAGTTACTTGTATTTGCTTAATTGTTTACTAAATGTTTGAGGTGTGAAATAAACCGCAATGGGGAGGGAGACATTTTTCTTGTAAAACAAAGGGGGGCCTAGCAAAAAAAGTTTGGGAACCACTGAGTTAAGGAATTATAAGCTTGTGATGAACATCAAAGTAACAATACGAGTGTGGGAAACATGAACCAGCCTTCTAATTGTGTCAAATGCAGCAAAAGTCTGAAGTGGTTACTTGTTCCACCCACTGACAGTGAACTTCACTATCACTGAGGCTCGACTTGTCATAAGAGCAAATCGGTCTCAGTGGAAACTACTTCCATTAAACTTTGTTGCATTGTAAAAAGTTTAAAAAATATTTGATATTAAAACAGTTTGAGCAGCAGGAAGACACCCGTGCTCACTGCCGTAACACCTCAGTCTTCAGTTTGCAGCAAAACAACATGGATGTCAGAGCTCTCGGCATCAGACTGTGTGAGTAATTTCTCAATTTCCACATTTGAAAAAGATTTTATATGGGTAAATTAATAGATACAAATAATAAATAATAATAGATAAAATGGGTAAATATAATATACAATAAATAAAAGCAATAATAATCCACATTAAAAAAAGATTACATTGATAAATTCTGTCTAAATTGTGATGATTTAGTTTGTTTTACTTTAAAATGAAGTAGCCCATAGCCTAGTGGGCAAGTTATGATATGTAACAAAATGTTTTATTAGAACCTGTAAAAGTGTTTTATCTCTTCAGTGATGACCTTTATGATTCTGCTGGGGGTTCAGGCTGAGAGAGTTGGTGAGTACCAGCTATGTTCTTGTTTATATAAACTTCATTTTCCGTTCTGGAGGAGCAAAGAATTCAATTTAGTTTTTCTGTATTTTATTTAGCCTTTTATTTAAAAAAATACTTTTTTGTGGTAATGGCTGATATAAGTAAGTTAATAAGATGCGTAAAATATCCAAGATTTTTTTAAAAGCTTGTGTAACCTTCAAGTATTTTATCTTCACTCTTATCTTTTAAATTTTTTCCACATTCAACATTTAATCCAAACTGTTTCAAAGATGCAGACCTTTTCCCTTCTGAGGATGCACCATGGATCCTTGCCATTGCTTTATTGAGCGCTCTGGTGCTGTTGCTTGGAATGTATTTTGGCAACGATTGCTGGTACAGAAGTAAAGGTAATGTTTTGTACACTAAGAGATATGAAACTTTTTTGTTCATTAATGTTGAAAAAAAATCCTAGTTTTTATGTTGAATTATTTTTTATGAAATGCTTTTTTTCTGTCAACAAAAGCACATCATTCAGGCTCAGCCCAGAATCACGAATGTTGTGCTTATGAATTGTTATTATATTTGGAAAAAAGAAACACAATTTTATATTACAGCAGGAAGAGGAAAGATATTTAAACAGGCATCTTTTTCTTTCTTTTCAGTAATAATAACAGAGTAATAAATACATTTATAATGTGTAAATGTATTTATAAATAAATAAATAATTTTTAAACTAATGACAAACACTTTCTTGTGTTGTTTTTCCTACATAGTTTTTAAAATCTGTACACATTATTTTGAATAAGAATTCACTCTAATTTTAATAAAACTAATTAAAATAATTAAGCTCTTTAAAAGCTCAAAATAGAAATATCCAAAAAACTTATAAATATCAAGAAACTGTTTAGAGCAGCTTATATTTATGTTATTAAAATGAAACGGCAGAAAAATAATGTTCTGATGTAAAAATTACGTCAGAATTTATTAATTCATCAAAATAAAACTACAGGAATACAGTGAATAGCAAATAGTATTCAGTGTCACTGATGTTACTGTGGATATCTGTCCTCTCACTCCTGCTCTATCTCTCCATTAGATGATGACATATTGTCTACTATTGCCATTTACTACACCCTAAGCCCGAGTGACACTGAACTTAAAGGTGAGATTAATGATTCCATATGTGCAGTGTTTAAATATGATGGGTTCTACATATTAATTAGAAGTGACATTAGGAAAAGGAAAACAACGCTAAAGCTTGACTAGCAACACTAACGAACTACAGGATAAAAATCAAGAAACTGTTTAGAGCAGCAGAGCTGATATTTATGTAATTAAGATGAAACTGCAGAAAAAATGTTCTGATGTAATAGTGACATTATGTTCCTTTGATTGTCAGATTTTCCTAAGATTCCAAATTAGACCTAACTAACAGTGAATAGCAAACAGTGTTCATCATCACTGATGTTACTGTGGTCGTCTGTCCTCTCATTATGGCTGTATCTCTCCATTAGATGATGACATGTTATATTCTAGAGCCATTTACTACACCTTACGCCAGGTTGAGACTAAACTCAAAGGTAAGATTAACTTTGATTGATTATTCTTTGTGTGTTGCATTTAGATAATATGTAATATGTGATGCATGGTTAATATTAAATACTAGCAATATTAATAAAACTTATTGTTTATGGCAAAAAAAATCATGTTCGTTAATTAGCTGCCCTGTGAAGTAAATTTTGGTGTGTAATACAAACTACAAACTCCAAATTTATTCTATCCTTTAAAGAAAATAACATTTTTTTTCTGTATTTCGTGTATATCTGACAGGTCTCAAAAAGAGCTGAATGAAGACAAAAATCACATCTGAGAGAAATTGACATCGATGATGTAATCCACATTAATCACATATTGTCATTGCAAATGAACAAGCTGTACATCATCTGCTGGGTATATAACTGAACTACAAAGAGCTATAAGTATAAAGTTTACATGCTAAAAAACGCTTCTGTCTGTTATTTAGAAGTTGAATTTAAAGCACTTGTTGCTTCTGCTCTTTTTGTTTGTGCATGAATGTTGTTCAAAAGAAAAAAGCTGCTGCAGCTCATTTCTTGTAAACAGCAGGTTCTCACTGTGGTCAACTGCTGATGTGAATGTGTCGCATTGCTTTGTTTTCCAAAACAGATGAACCAAATTTGTGGTAGGCAGTGAAATACACCTGCAAAGTTTGCTACTGAGCATGCCTTTATGTGTGGTCTAGTGCACAGGCTTGTTTCATGCTGCAGCAGAAACTGTTCAGTCGAGTCAAAGAAAACAGGCTAATTTTGTAGGTCAGACTGTGTCTCTTGAGGAGTGAGAAGTGGATATGATTAAGATGCTGAGAGGTGCTGCTCAGCTCTTTTCTGCTTGAATATTTATAGTAAGCTTATAATTAATAGGCCAAATATCAGTATATAAAGGATAAAAAACTTCAGCATATTTCATGATGAAGTGCAACATGGATTTTAACAATGTACTAATTTGTCAAGCATATTTAATATGTTTACGTCATAGCAGAAAATGTGATTATGTAAAGGATTAACAATACTCTTGTTTTTTTTTTAATTAAATTAACTTTTGAAATGTAGACATTACTGAAATTTGTGTTTGTCATGATAAAAGAAACATCCCTTCTAATTCCACCACATATGCACCAGTATGCAACAAATAAAGATTATATACGGTGACGCCTTCAATGCCAGCCTGAGGCTGTACCTGAACCAGGTGAGTTAAAGACTGAACTTTCTCTGCCATCAGTGACCGTTGGCACTACACTGGACTGACAAGTAAAGCCTCCAGGAGCTGTTTTCAAAATGAGCTTGTTTTAAAGAAATGTAAAGAGTTATGGTGGCTGTACTGATGCACCAGCATTGGTTGAATAGTATAAATATGGACACATATGAACATGTATTACTTAACACAAGTGTTAAATAATACAGTACTAATGCAGTTTCTTTGGCACCTCTGTTGATGACTGATAATCTGTGGAAGAGCACGCATTATTATGTAATGAAGGGAAAAACCTTTCCTCTGCTGCAAATGTAGTGGTTACTGTTGGTATTACAGTGGGGGAAAAAGTATTTAGTCAGCCACCGATTGTGCAAGTTCCCCCACTTAAAATGATGACAGAGGCCAGTAATTTGCACCAGAGGTACACTTCAACTGTGAGAGACAGAATGTGAAAAAAAAAATCCATGAATTCACATGGTAGGATTTGTAAAGAATTTATTTGTAAATTAGGGTGGAAAATAAGTATTTGGTCACCTCAAACAAGGAAAATCTCTGGCTCTCACAGACCTGTAACGTCTTCTGTAAGAAGCTTTTCTGTCCCCCACTCGTTACCTGTATGAATGGCACCTGTTTGAACTCATCATCTGTATAAAAGACACCTGTCCACAGCCTCAAACAGTCAGACTCCAAACTCCGCCATGGCCAAGACCAAAGAGCTTTCGAAGGACACCAGGAAAAGTATTGTAGACCTGCACCAGACTGGGAAGAGTGAATCTACAATAGGCAAGCAGCTTGGTGTGAAAAAATCAACTGTGGGAGCAATCATCAGAAAACAGAAGACATACAAGACCACTGATAATCTCCCTCGATCTGGGGCTCCACGCAAGATCTCATCCCGTGGGGTCAAAATGATCATGAGAACGGTGAGCAAAGATCCCAGAACCACACGGGGGGACCTGGTGAATGACCTGCAGAGAGCTGGGACCAAAGTAACAAAGGTCACCATCAGTAACACACTACAACGGCAGGGAATCAAATCCCGCAGTGCCAGACGTGTTCCGCTGCTGAAGCCAGTGCATGTCCAGGCCCGTCTGAAGTTTGCCAGAGAGCACATGGATGATACAGCAGAGGATTGGGAGAATGTCATGTGGTCAGATGAAACCAAAGTAGAACTTTTTGGTATAAACTCAACTCGTCGTGTTTGGAGGAAGAAGAATACTGAGTTGCATCCCAAGAACACCATACCTACTGTGAAGCATGGGGGTGGAAACATCATGCTATGGGGCTGTTTTTCTGCCAAGGGGACAGGACGACTGATCCGTGTTATGGACAGAATGAATGGGGCCATGTATCGTGAGATTTTGAGCCAAAACCTCCTTCCATCAGTGAGAACTTTGAAGATGAAACGAGGCTGGGTCTTCCAACATGACAATGATCCAAAACACACCGCCTGGGCAACAAAGGAGTGGCTCCGTAAGAAGCATTTGAAAGTCCTGGAGTGGCCTAGCCAGTCTCCAGACCTCAACCCCATAGAAAATCTGTGGCGGGAGTTGAAAGTCCGTGTTGCTTGGCGACAGCCCCAAAACATCACTGCTCTCGAGAAGATCTGCATGGAGGAATGGGCCAAAATACCAGCTACTGTGTGTGCAAACCTGGTAAAGACCTATAGTAAACGTTTGACCTCTGTTATTGCCAACAAAGGTTATGTTACAAAGTATTGAGTTGTATTTTTGTTATTGACCAAATACTTATTTTCCACCCTGATTTACGAATAAATTCTTTACAAATCCTACCATGTGGATTCATGGATTTTTTTTTTTCACATTCTGTCTCTCACAGTTGAAGTGTACCTCTGGTGCAAATCACTGACCTCTGTCATCATTTTAGGTGGGGGAACTTGCACAATCGGTGGCTGACTAAATACTTTTTTGCCCCACTGTACAATGTGCTGCAGCCTTATTAAACTTTAAAACTCCCGCGCCTGTGGGCATGTGGCAAAATTTCAATTATATGTGATTTCATTTTCCTCTTTAAATTGTCCTCTAAAGTAAAGATACAAGAGATTGTTCTGCCCAATCAATCTGATCACATCTAGCTGTAAATCTTAAGTGGTGTGTTTTGTTTACTGACAGAGTCCTCTGACTGATTCTGCTTCTTTGCGGGAAGAGAAAAACAAAACAAAAAAACAAAAATCAAATCTCCAAACATTTTTTTACATCCAGCCAGTTTTACCATGGCATTAGTTTCTGTAATTTCTGCAGCCAGTCACACAGAGGCTCAGAGAGGCCACGCATCAGAGCCTGACTGTCATAATTATGTTACCATCATGCTTCTTGCATCATGTATCTGTTTGCTTACCAGTTCACTGATTCGTTTTTTTTTTTGTTGTTTGCTGTATTTCTAGAAGCAGATGCATCATGGTCTGTGACTCTATGCTGTGTTTGTGGATAAATATGTGACCTGTGGCTTTCTGTTTTCATCTTCAATAATTGAAATCAAAAAGTCAAACAGATATAATTATATAAAGATAATAAAGATTTTCATATAGAATTGTTTAATTTTAATTTCAATAATTGGCTGATATATTAGCCAAATGCACTCAGTGTCAAATTGTGTTTATTTCTGTCAGTCTTGTATTGCTAGTTGATATACTGCAGGGGGCAGCCCGAACACATTCAATATTATTGCACGTTTAAAAACAATATGTTCAATATATTCTGATCAGAAAAACACATTTAAATCCACCTCTGTCTTTTATACATATTAAATAATCTCTGCGGGAACATTCAGAGACACCACGCCTCAGAGCACAGCTGTCACATTCACCTCATCTTACAGACTGTTTTCATAGATGTGACTGTGGCTCTGCTGCTGTTCCTCACTGACAGCTGGTCTAGCTCAGACTTTCTAACTTGTGTTCAGCTATGTGTAAATGTAACTGTCATGAAACAGAAAACTGTCCATGCAATGATGAGAAATAGATCAATGAAACCAGTTATCACACTCATCATACTTCATGTAGCTGATGAACAATTCACTGATTCATTCATTTTGCTGGTAACAGTGACCGTCTGAAGAAATGAACTGGTTGATCTGCTGTTTCTACAAATACCTTTTTTCACTCCTTATTTTCACTTTGAAGATAACTCATCAACATCTGCTCTGCTCTCACTGCCGATCACACTGTGGTCTGTGAAAGTCAAAGGAAAATCAACCTGATGTAATGTGACTCCCAACCTAAAACCATCTGTCAGTCCCAACACACACCTCTACTGGCAGATTTCTGTCACTTTGTCTCTTAGGTTAGCCTCCCAAATGGGCCTTATTGTATTTCACACACACACACACACACACACACACACACACACACACACACACACACACACACACACACACAGTGGGGCTTTGTTATTTTACTGTCTGTAGTTTGATATTTTTTTTTCTTTTATTCAAAAATAAAACTGAAATTAATTTCTTCTTTTCTTAATCTCAGCTGCAGCTTCGCTTTGTTGTTCTAAACAGATCACAGTTCTTTAAGTATGAGCCGAGAACTTTTTACTGTGACGGGGGTCTCTCATTATATTGTTGTACATACATTAAAAGAGAATATAAAATCATGCAGCTACACTAATGACAAAATAGCAACAGGATCGCCCTGAAACATCACTGTATGTTTTAATTTAGTAAGCAATAATTTTTCATAATCAAACACACATTTTAATTAAATAAACAACACATTGATTTTCAACTGGTTTTCTGATCCTGGAGACTGCTGCTGTTCCTGTGATAAAGGGAGAAGATGTAACTCTGAGCTGCAGAAACGATCCAGTACTTCAGGACCTGGAGAATCACTAAAGAACTGTCAGCCAGAGAGCTGTTTTTAAGGTATGTGTACCTATGTGCAGGGGCGCAATTTCCATGGGGGTTAGGGGGGTTATGACCCCCCCAATAATCAGACCCAACAATATAACCCCCCAAATAAAATTATGAATCATCTTGCATAAATAGGCTGTTGATTTTCTTTACTCATTTCAGGTACTTGCATGTTTAATCATCTGGGAATTTACCCAGATTTATTTATTTATTTAGACAGAGATCTTGACCCATCCACGTGCTGGTTTATGTCTGACAATATTTTCACGGACCGGCCTTTAAGGTGTCTTAAATAAATACAACAAAATAAAACCAGTACCGGTACCAAAAAAAGGGAGATTTGGTCATGACACATGGGAAAAGACCCAGGGAAACTGAGTTAACGATAAAAGTGGTAAAAATAACAATAAAAACCCTGAAAACCATCAATTTCACACCTGAGCCTCAACTCTCGCGGGCCAGTACCAAACGACTCACGTTTGGTTTATGGCACCAGGGGTTGGGGACCGGTGCCATAAACCACTGAAAAAAAAATGAATTATGTCATGGATAATATACAACAAACAGGCTAACAACTGTGGAAGTATATTTGGAGGAATTTGCAAATTAAATAAAACATGTGAAAAATTGGAAAAAATCTGCCACTTTGTGGTGTATTTGTGGAGATGTGACCTGCGACCTAATTGTATTAAAATATTTCTTTCCACCATCAAGCATATTTCTTTTAGTCATTTTTTTTTTTTACACCTAGACTGTTCCTACTTAAAACAAGTAAATATCTGTGAATATGTCCACTACAAGTAAAAAGTCAAGGCTACAGCCTGCTCTGATGTACTAGTTTGTTTTTGTACCTCTATTTGATACACTCACATCCCCACAAACAGTTATAGGTTGTTGTTCTTACCTTCAATTTAAAATGAGTGTATTAACTGGTAACTGCAAATAGCTTCACTTATAGGTGAGTAGCTATACTCTTTGTTCACAAGAGTTGCTAATTTTTTATGGGCAGAGCATATTTTAATTTTAGCTTAGCATCATTTTTTATGGGCACATATGAACTGTGCCCTTGGTTTTGTGTATTACATTGACTAATAAAAAATATGAAGAAACTGAAAGGGTAACTTTGTGTCAGCAAAGGTGGAAATATTCAATAATAATTGCTAAATAAAAGTTGTATTGAAGTCAAGTCAGCTTTATTGTCACAAACCATATTTACAGTCATACATGCAGCAATAGTCAGTGTTTTTCATCCCTTTGACAGTGAACTGAAACACAGCAGATAATGCAAATACAAAGATGCATAGAAAGATGAGTTTTTAGTCGTTTCTTGAAGTCCACTGACCTCACGCTCGGAGGAAGAGAGGTCCAGAGTCTGGTGGCCACTGTTGCCAAAGCTCTGTCTCCTTTAGTTTTATCATGCACAATAAATAGGCTCTGATGACATTACCTCAAAGACCTGCTGGAGATCTATGGATGTAAAAGTTATCTAATGTAAGCTGGTGCTTGTCTAGGAGAGCTCTTAAAGTCAGAACCAGAATCTTGAAAAAGACTGTATTCAATCAGCAACAGTGTGACATACGAATACGTTTTAGTCAGAAGCCTCGCAGCAGCGTTCAGAAAAATCTGCAGATGTACAGTTCTCCAAACATGATGAAATAAATGCATGAATAACAATGTCCACCAGTCCGACAATAACAGATAAATTAACAATTAACAGATAAAAACAGGAGCAAAACAGAGATTTCATATAAGCATCCAAGAGCTTTCACTGGGCACAAATATCTGAGAGGCATAAACAAGGACTTTTCTTTTCATCATTAAGTCGGAGAAAGCTTCTAACCATCCAACTTTTAATGGACCATCCACTCTGTCAGTGCGCCCCAGGGCAGCTGTGGCTACAATGTAGCTTGCTATCGCCAGTGTGTGAATGTGTGTGTGAATGGGTGAATGACTGAATGTAGTGTAAAGCGCTTTGGGGTCCTTAAGGACTAGAAAAGCGCTATACAAATGCAGGCCATCTACCATTTAAGCATCTATTCATAACCTGCAGCTTTGAAACATCTTGGGGCTTAAAAGAGATATATAACTGAATTCCAGCTCCATAGCAGTGATAACATGTCCTTAAAGGTACTCAAAATGTGCTGAACATGGAGTAGAAACAATTTTTAAAAAAATGACCCCGGTACATAACCTTGTGGGACACCACGGCTAAGAGAAGAAGAGAAAGACTTGTAATTGAAAACAGCCACTGAAAAGATAGATAGATAGACAGATAGATATAAGGTGAACTGTTCCAGAACAAATCCAGATATGGGTGCTGAATATTTCAACATATCAGTAAAGATGTGGTTAACAGAGAACATATCCAACATTAGGCAATGAAAATGCTGATGGATATACTAATTTTTTTAAAATCTTCATTTAAAAAATTTTGGCCAGTAGGTGGAACAAGAGTAACAATATCACTGATGGTGAAAGCATGAAGGTGAGCATGAGAAATACCACATGACTGCATTTCATACTGAAAGCAGCATTCTGTCTTTTTCTCTCATTTGATAGTGATCTGAAATACTGAATGCACTTGAAAACTTGAAAGCAGCACAGCTTCTGTGAAAACTATTTTCATTTAGCATCGCTTTACCTGCAGAAAGAAGCCACACGGGAAAAGGCCCCTCGCTCACTGCCTTTACATTTGTCAGTTGTCTACACAGTCAGCAGCGAGACATCATGGAGGTCAGAGCTCTGTGCTTCAAACTGTGTAAGTATCTATTTCCACAAAAAACTTAAGTACAACTGATTTATTAAACCTAATAGTGTAATTTATTAAATGCCAAAAATTGCATAATTTTCTTTATTTTTATTTTTATGTACCGATTATGAGATCTCGTAACACATTTGTCAACAGAATTTTGTAATGGGTAGCTGTTTTTCGTCTCTTTAGTAATGACCCTTATGATCCTGCTGTGTTCACATGATCACAAAGTTGGTGAGTGTCATTGATTTGCTCATTGATTTGAATGTTGTTCAATATTTTGTGTTTGTTGAAAAAAAAAGTATTTTTTCAGTGAACTTTTTCCTTGGCAACATATAATCATTATATGTAATATATAATGAGTTAAAATGTACTTTTTTCAGTTATTTTGCTTTGATTTTCTCAAGTGTAATTTTTTCAGTGTTTAACCACAGTACTCTTAGTAGCAGAACGCTAAACTGAATCTTCCATTTTCTTTCTTTTTCCCAGATGCGGTTTCTCTTCGTATCGTTCCAAACAGATTGCAGTTTTTCGAATATGAATCAATGATATTTTACTGTGAGGATGCTGTTTATTGGGAAGTTGTGCATAATTCCAAAGGGAAAATTAACTCATGCAGTCACACCAACCACGGAAAAACATTCTGCATAGTTAAAAATGTGTATGCAGACGACAGTGGAGACCACTGGTGTGAGATTGAAGAAGGGAAGAGAAGCTACAGTGTCAACATCTTTGTGACTGGTATGTTTGCACAAAGACAAGAATATTTTGTGATTAATTTTCCATGAAATTAATAGCTAACAAATCTCATCCATGACTAATTATCAGCTGGTTCTGTGATCCTGGAGAGTCCTGCTGTTACTGTGATAGAGGGAGAAGCTGTGACTCTTCGCTGCAGAAACAAAATAGTTTCCTCCAACTTCACCTTTAATTTTTACAAAGATGGAGTTCATGTTAAGAGCAGCTCCACAGGAAACATGACTATCCAAAGAGTTTCCAAGTTGGATGAAGGACTTTACAAGTGCAGCATCTCAGGAGGTGCAGAATCTATAGCGAGCTGGCTTAGTGTCAAAGGTGAGAAACAGCGATGTTTAATGTCCACATGACACAGCAATTGCCTCAACACAATAAAACTTCTGGATTTTTAGATGCTGTCAGACAACCTCATGGTGAAACAATAATGGTGTTATTGTCACCATGTCAAAGTTAATTTACCTACACTGAATTGTTTTCAGTTACACAATTTTTTTCACCACGAGTGAAAAGGTTGGTTTAAAGTTTGATGATGTCAAACTTTAATTTGTAATCACTCATTTTTATTCATGTAACAAAACTAAAGTAACTTCCTTTAATTAAAAAATAACATAGTGCAAAATGTATGCAGACAGTAAACATTCAATACACTGAAAACCCACTTTGTCTCACTGTCTTCTATCATCTCTGCATCCCATCACACAGAGTCCCAGAGAGACCACGGTTGTCATGTTAACCTCGTCTTACGGACTGTCTTCACTATCATGATGGTGGCGGCTCTGCTGCTGCTTTTGGTGAGACTTCATCACTTTGGGAAAATCAGAGCTACAGCTAACTAATGGTTGCCCAGCTATAAATGATTCAGCTACTGATGACAAATAGAACAATGAAAGCTAAATGGCTGATATCCTATCATGCTTCATATAGGTACTCAATGAATTGTTTTGCAAGCTTTTTAAGCTTCTAAAAGCACATGCATCATGTGCTGTGACTGTTTTAAGAAATTAAAATATATATTTTTTAAAATAAATATTGTTATGATATAAAAAGTCATCTGTGTAAGTACAATTTAAAAAAAACCATCATAATTCTGAAAAACATCTGCAAAGTCATCGCAATATTTCTACTTGTCTATGAAAGAACTTTGTAGTGTGTTTGTTGTGACCTATGATTTGCTATGTACTGAAATGCCTCTCACTGCATTTTAAATGCTTCAATTAATAAATACAGAACACAAAGATTTTATGTACTTTAATAATTGCTTACAGAATACAAGGCTCATATCAAACACATACATGTTATACACTGGTGTTTACAGGGAACACCAGTGTATAAAACTCCAAGCTGTTTATAGAACCTGCATTTGTTGCATTTCAGTGATTTATCTTGTGTTATATTGCCATGCATCAGTATGTGTGATCAAAAGTCCAAAACCTGCAGTGATTAAGTATGAAAATACTTGCTGAAAGACAAAAGTCCACACTGCTTCCTTGTTTCCTTCATTGTAATGCTGCTTCATCATTGATCTCTGTCGGAAAGCTGTACAGTGACTGGCTAACATGCTGTAGCAGAGGTAGCGTGGTGTCTTCAGGGAGCTGAGAATCGATTCAGTTTATGACTTGCGAACAGCAATTTATGAAGCAACTGAACTGCAAGTCAGACTGTTTGGGCTCTTACCGGGGAGAAGAGGTGTTCGGCCATCACACAGCGAAAAACAGGCCTGTAACAAGTGTGAATGTGAGTGTGTGTAGGGCCCATGAGTGACATGAGGTGATAACTTGAGTTTGAGTTGTTTAAGATTAGATTAGATTAGATTAGATGAAACTTTATTAATCCCTCGGATTAATAAAACTGGCAAATTCAGTTTCCAGTAGCAAAGCACCGACAGAAGTTGCATGTTACAGATACAATAAGGGGAATGAGAGTAAGGATATAAGCATAAATACACCATATATACACATATACCTCCCTTGTCCCCCTGTTCCCCCTCCCCCTTCCCTGCAGTGAGGAGTTAAACAGTCTGATGGCGTGTGGGACAAAGGAGTTTTTAAGTCTGTTGGTTTTTGACTTTGGGAGAAGCAAGCTGTCGTTGAATAGGTTCGTCTGATTGTTTATGGCCGTGTGCAGAGGATGCCCAGCATTGTTCATAATGTCCAGCAGTTTCTTTAGTGTCCTTTTCTCTGCCACTGTCACCAGAGTGTCCAGCTTCATGCCGACCACAGAGCCCGCTGTCCTGATTAGTTTCTCCAGCCTGGATGAGTCATTTTTTGCTGTGCTGCTCCCCCAGCACACCACAGCATAGAAAAGGACTCGTGCAACCACCGACTGGTAAAACATCCTCAGGAGCTTCGTGCAGATGTTAAAAGACCTCAGCCTCCTGAGGAAGTACAGTCGGCTTTGGCCTTTATTACACAGGTGCTGCGTGTTGCATGACCAGTCCAGTTTGTTGTCCACCCACAGCCTGAGGTACTTGTATGTGTTGACCACATCCACCTCCTCCCCCTCTATCTGAACTGGCAGTGGACCTGCTCTGGACCTCCCGAAGTCCACAACCAGTTCCTTAGTCTTTGAGGTGTTGAGTTGCAGGTGGTTTGTGTGACTCCATGCGACAAAAGGGAATCATTTTATTTACAAATTATATTTAATTTGTTTAAGGAACTGGAATATCATTTGAGGTAAAAACGGCGCGTGTTGTACATTTTTCCTGCCCTTATGTTCAGCAAACGTTCCGTTTTGTGTTACAGAGTTGCCTGGGGTCGTTCCTTATACTACTGGTTAAGTCTAACCTGCAGGCAAGGGGTTTACTGTTAGTTTCCCTGATTCCTGTCTATACCAGAACCATTTGTGGTATCTTGGTTGCAACGAACCTCATACCCCAACTAGGGGGTACAAACTGAGGTAAGTGGGTTTAGATTCAGTATAACGGTTGGGGTGCTACAATAACATACAATGTTCACTTCAGCTTCAAGGAACAAATTTCATTAGATGGCAATTCTTTATGCCACAGTTATGGTAGTTATATAAACACTTATCAGCCACTTCTTCACACATTCTCAGCTGCTTATTAATGCAAATATCTAATCAACCAATAACACAGCAGCAACAAAATGCATTTAGGTGAAGGTACATGGTCAGGTCAGAGTATCAGAATTGGCACGACAAGTGATTTAAGTGACTCTGAATGTAGAATGTTTACTAGGATTGGAGGGTTTTTTTTCTAACCTTTTGAGAAACTGCTGTTTTACTGGGATTTTAGTCGCACAAAGTTGCAGAATACAGAAATGAACATTTGAACACCATGGCCTACTTGAATATTGTGATGATGTCTCTCAGGCTCATATCAGCTCATGCTAGTTTCTTTAATATGACAATTAACTTTATTGAATTGGTCTCCATAGGACACCAGATATAAATAAAAAATAAAACCTTTGGGATTTGGTGTAGAGGAATATTTACATCTAAGGATAATAACTAATAATAATTAAAAAACTATTGCTCAGAGGAAACGTCACATGTCTGCTCATCTGCTTTTGTATCAGAATTGAAAAGCTTGAGGGCTGATGTATAAAGATGTCCTTCCCCAGTGGGTTCAGTCTGGCTCTAATTACAAAGCCAGCTTTCCCCACAGTTTGTCGAGTGTCCTTGCATCATTTTTGTTTTGGAAGGAATTAGGGCTAACGAGACAGGAGGAGCGAATACTAGAACACTGACATAAGACATAAGCCTTGTCAAAATAAAACAGGAAAACAATTCCACAAAGACGCGGACAAGGAAACACGGACTTACACAGAGGGAACACACAGGCAGAAAAGGACGAACCACCGGACTAACCTAAACTAAACATGGGGGCATAAGAACAAAAACCTAAGAACTACCCTAAACCAGAATAAACTGAAAGATAGTTTATATCATAAAAACCATGTCAAAGTTAATTTACCTACACTGCATTGTTTTTCAGAAACAACAATTTTTTTCACCACGAGTGAAAAGGTTGTTTTAAAGTTTGATGATGTCAAACTTTAATTTGTAATCACTCATTTTTATTCAGTAACAAACTAAAGTAACTTCCTTTAATTAAAAAATAACATAGTGCAAAATGTATGCAGACAGTAAACATTCAATACACTGAAAACCCACTTTGCTCAACTGTCTTCTATCATCTCTGCATCCCATCACACAGAGTCCCAGAGAGACCACGGTTGTCATGTTAACCTCGTCTTACGGACTGTCTTCACTATCATGATGGTGGCGGCTCTGCTGCTGCTTTTGGTGAGACTTCATCACTTTGGGAAAATCAGAGCTACAGCTAACTAATGGTTGCCCAGCTATAAATGATTCAGCTACTGATGACAAATACAACAATGAAAGCTAAATGGCTGATATCTATCATGCTTCATATAGGTACTCAATGAAATGCTTTGCAAGCTTTTTAAGCTTCTAAAAGCACATGCATCATGTGCTGTGACTGTTTTAAGAAATTAAAATATATATTTTTTTAAATAAAAATGTTATGATATAAAAAGTCATCTGTGTAAGTACAATTAAAAAAAAACATCATAATTCTGAAAAACATCTGCAAAGTCATCGCAATATTTCTACTTGTCTACGAAAGAACTTTGTAGTGTGTTTGTTGTGACCTATGATTTGCTATGTACTGAAATGCCTCTCACTGCATTTTAAATGCTTCAATTAATAAATACAGAAAACAAAGATTTTATGTACTTTAATAATTGCTTACAGAATACAAGGCTCATATCAAACACATACATGTTACACACTGGTGTTTACAGGGAACACCAGTGTATAAAACTCCAAGCTGTTTATAGAACCTGCATTTGTTGCATTTCAGTGATTTATCTTGTGTTATATTGCCATGCATCAGTATGTGTGATCAAAAGTCCAAAACCTGCAGTGATTAAGTATGAAAATACTTGCTGAAAGACAAAAGTCCACACTGCTTCCTTGTTTCCTTCATTGTAATGCTGCTTCATCATTGATCTCTGTCGGAAAGCTGTACAGTGACTGGCTAACATGCTGTAGCAGAGGTAGCGTGGTGTCTTCAGGGAGCTGAGAATCGATTCAGTTTATGACTTGCGAACAGCAATTTATGAAGCAACTGAACTGCAAGTCAGACTGTTTGGGCTCTTACCGGGGAGAAGAGGTGTTCAGCCAGCACACAGCGAAAAACAGGCCTGTAACAAGTGTGAATGTGAGTGTGTGTAGGGCCCATGAGTGACATGAGGTGATAACTTGAGTTTGAGTTGTTTAAGATTAGATTAGATTAGATTAGATGAAACTTTATTAATCCCTCGGGTGGGTTCCTCTGGCAAATTCAGTTTCCAGTAGCACAGCACCGACAGAAGTTGCATGTTACAGATACAATAAGGGGAATGAGAGTAAGGATATAAGCATAAATACACCATATATACACATATATAAATACAGAATATACAACATGGATAAATAGGATTGCACATTTGAGTGACTATATTGCACAATGATTATTGCACAGTCAAATATAAGAAAAAAACAAACATTGCAAATATTGCACAGTGTAAAAAAAGCACTACAGATTAGTTGTTCCCGCCCTCCCATGTCCCCCTGTTCCCCCTCCCCCTTCCCTGCAGTGAGGAGTTAAACAGTCTGATGGCGTGTGGGACAAAGGAGTTTTTAAGTCTGTTGGTTTTTGACTTTGGGAGAAGCAACCTGTCGCTGAATAGGTTTGTCTGATTGTTTATGGCCGTGTGCAGAGGATGACCAGCATTGTCCATAATGTCCAGCAGTTTCTTTAGTGTCCTTTTCTCTGCCACTGTCACCAGAGTGTCCAGCTTCATGCCGACCACAGAGCCCGCTGTCCTGATTAGTTTCTCCAGCCTGGATGAGTCATTTTTTGCTGTGCTGCTCCCCCAGCACACCACAGCATAGAAAAGGACTCGTGCAACCACCGACTGGTAAAACATCCTCAGGAGCTTCGTGCAGATGTTAAAAGACCTCAGCCTCCTGAGGAAGTACAGTCGGCTTTGGCCTTTATTACACAGGTGCTGCGTGTTGCATGACCAGTCCAGTTTGTTGTCCACCCACAGCCCGAAGGTACTTGTATGTGTTGACCACATCCACCTCCTCCCCCTCTATCTGAACTGGCAGTGGACCTGCTCTGGACCTCCCGAAGTCCACAAACCAGTTCCTTAGTCTTTGAGGTGTTGAGTTGCAGGTGGTTTGTGTGACTCCATGTGACAAAAGGGAATCATTTTATTTACAAATTATATTTAATTTGTTTAAGGAACTGGAATATCATTTGAGGTAAAAACGGCGCGTGTTGTACATTTTTCCTGCCCTTATGTTCAGCAAACGTTCCGTTTTGTGTTACAGAGTTGCCTGGGGTCGTTCCTTTTACTACTGGTTAAGTCTAACCTGCAGGCAAGGGGTTTACTGTTAGTTTCCCTGATTCCTGTCTATACCAGAACCATTTGTGGTATCTTGGTTGCAACGAACCTCATACCCCAACTAGGGGGTACAAACTGAGGTAAGTGGGTTTAGATTCAGTATAACGGTTGGGGTGCTACAATAACATACAATGTTCACTTCAGCTTCAAGGAACAAATTTCATTAGATGGCAATTCTTTATGCCACAGTTATGGTAGTTATATAAACACTTATCAGCCACTTCTTCACACATTCTCAGCTGCTTATTAATGCAAATATCTAATCAACCAATAACACAGCAGCAACAAAATGCATTTAGGTGAAGGTACATGGTCAGGTCAGAGTATCAGAATTGGCACGACAAGTGATTTAAGTGACTCTGAATGTAGAATGTTTACTAGGATTGGAGGGGTTTTTTTCTGACCTTTTGAGAAACTGCTGTTTTACTGGGATTTTAGTCGCACAAAGTTGCAGAATACAGAAATGAACATTTGAACACCATGGCCTACTTGAATATTGTGATGATGTCTCTCAGGCTCATATCAGCTCACACTAGTTTCTTTAATATGCCAATTAACTGTATTGAATTAGTCTCCATAGACACCAGATATAAATAAAAAATAAAACCTTTGGGATTTGGTGGTAGAGGAATTTTACATCTCAGATAATAATAATAATAATTAAAAAACTATTGCTCAGAGGAAACGTCACATGTCTGCTCATCTGCTCTTGTATCAGAATTGAAAAGCTTGATGGCTGATGTTATAAAGATGTCCTTCCCCAGTGGGTTCAGTCTGGCTCTAATTACAAAGCCAGCTTTCCCCACTAGTTTGTCCAGTGTCCTTGCATCCTTTTGTTTTGGAAGGAATTAGGGCTAACGAGACAGGAGGAGCGAAGCTAGAAACACTGACATAAGACATAACCCTTCAAAATAAAACAGGAAACAATTCACAAAGACGCGGACTAGGAAACACGGACTTTACACAGAGGGAACACACAGGCAGAAAAGACTAAGCACCGGACTAAACCTAAACTAAACATGGGGGCATAAGAACAAAACCTAAGAACTAAACCCTAAACCAGAATAAACTGAAAGATAGGTTTATAATAATAAACAACAAAGCATAACAAAAGCATCAGAATACAAACCATAATACAAAGGAATATAAGAAACTGAAAATGCTGGTTCAAAATGACCCAGAACCGTGACACAGCATCAATCAGTTGTAAGCACAACACAAGGAAAATTGGTCACTCCCTTCCACCCTCAACAGCCTACTGCAACGTAAAGCTTCCATACACTGTGGCTTACACTACACACTAAAATAAACGCATATATGACACCTAATAAAGAAACCACAACGTGTTTATAGTTATGTTTCTTATGTGATAGTGTGTTTTTCACGGTGGGTATATTAGATATTAGATTATTTTTTCATGCTTAACTTTTTAAATCTCCATATTGTTGTACATCTGGCAAAGTTGGGCTTGTCTTCCAATAGAGTTTTGACAGGTGAGCCATTGTGTCTCTAAGACCCCAATACATTTATTTCCACATTTTATCTTATTATCTTAAGGATTAAGATATTAATTTTTTTACTTCCATTTTTTACCATTCCCAACATGCAACATCTGTGTCTCTTTAAGCCTGTTTAAAATTAAATAAATCTTTGAAACTGTAGTCACAATATATTAAAGTGATGGTTAACAAATCTTAAGCAGATATGTATTAACATGCATAGATAACTATTTATCTGTTTCAATATTAACTGACTTGTGACTGAAAATAGCTTCAATGACTTTGACGATTCCCTTAGTGCCCTGAGTACTTCTAGAGGAGGTTTAAATTTACATTTGTGACATATCTCAGCACCGTACACCAAACTGAGCACAGGAAACATGAACCAATCTACAAGCTGCATCAAAAACAGCATTAGTCTGAACTGGTTGTTGCTCCGCCCACTGACAGTGAACTGAAACAGTGAGGCTTGACTTGACACAAAAGACACTCAGCTTCTTTGGAATCAGTTTTTGTAAAACTAGATAATTGCACTAATCCCTAAAACATTATAATTAATATTAAAATACTTTTAGTAGGACAAACACACCCCTGCTCAGTACTGTTACGCTTCAGCAAGACAACATGGAGGTCACAGCTCTCTGCATCAGACTGTGTGAGTATTTTCTCTATTTCCACAATACCAAAAGCTTTAAGTTATTCATGCTGATTAATAATATGACAGTTTTATATATTTTATATAGAAAATTAGGCTGTTGTATTTTTGTGGACTAGTTATGAGATTAGATTTTCACGATTCTGATTCCATTTTCGATTCTTTATCGATTCTCCGATCGATTCTTGTTTTTAAAAAAGGAGAACACTGAGGTCGATTAGCTTAGAACTTTGTTATATTTTTTTCTTTTTAAACAAGATAGAAATTTAGGAGTAACATGGCCTTACAAACCCAACAGTGAGATCTTAAGAGATCCACTTCAATGGGGTCCCCAGGAAAGGAATTGTAAATGTAAAATAATAAAATAAATATTCTTCTGTAGCAATAACAAAGTATAACATAAATTATTCAGCAGGAATTACACAAGAATATCCAGTAATGTCTCTGCCTACAATTAAACACATTCACTTACCGAAAATCTGCTGTGGCAAATGGGTGCAAGCCTTTGACCACAAACTTAGTCACTGCTCGGTGACAGTCGTCTATCCTGCCAGCATCTGAGCCAGCCAGACTCTGTCTGTCTCTCTCATCATGGTCACCTAAATGCACAGTAATGGCAGGTTTTGTAATAAGGCAGATCGCACTAACATAATATGCACTGTTAGTTGATTATTTACCTGCCGCATTAGCGGGAGAGGACGTACAAGCGTTACCGCTGCTGGTGGGTTGAGATTCACGAGTCCGGAGCAGAATTAAAAACACGACATTTATTTAAGGTTATCGTGTTTTTGTGAGCAAATGCTTTTGCATATTCGTAGTGTTTCCATCATTGCAAAAATGACAAGCAATTCCAATTAATTGAAACAGTGAGCACCGGTTCTCAACAAGAACTGGTTTTCAATTCCCATCGCTATATGAGATGTAATATTTTTTAGCATTACTTTCATATTTTTAGTATATTTAGTAATTATATGTGTCTTAATAACTCTATAGCTTTTACATCTCTTTTCAGCAATCACTGTCATGACTCTGCTGCATGTGCAGGATCAGGAAGTTGGTGAGTGAGTTTTCTCTTCTATATCAACATTAGTTCACATTTTGGAGGAACAAGAATTTTTTTGAAAGAAAAATTTGGTTGTCATATTTTTAATGGGATTATTTACTGTTTTAACCTTTTACTGTTGACGTGCAGTATACTCATTTTAGCAGTAAAACTCTAAACTGAGTCTTTGATTTTTCTTTGTTTCAGATGCAGTTTCTCTTCGTGTTGTTCCAAACAGATTGCAGTTCTTTGTATATGAATCACTAACATTTCACTGTGAAGGAGTCGATTACTGTGAAGTTGTGCATAAATTCAAAGGGAAAATAAAATCATGTAGTAAATCTAACAAGAGGACACCAACAGGATCATCCTGCACCTTTAAAATTGTTTATACAGATGACAGTGGAGAGTACTGGTATGAGCCCGAGGGAGGAAAAAGAAGTAACATTATCAACCTCTCTGTCACTGGTACTTTTGGAAAACAAACAAACAACAACAACAGATTTTTTATAATAAATTGTAATTAAATGTAATTTCATGTATTTAATTATCAAATGCATTTCATTTAGCTGGTCCTGTGATCCTGGAGAGTCCTGCTGTTCCTGTGTTAATGGAAGAAACTGTGACTCTGAGCTGCAGAAACAATACAGCTTCCTCCAACTTCAAAGCTGATTTCTACAAAAATGGACATCAGATCCATACAAGCTTCACAGGAAACATGACCATCCACAGGATTTTCAAAGTCAGATGAAGGATTTTACAAATGTATTATCTCAGGAGCTGGAGAATCACCAGAGAGCTGGCTGAAAGTCACAGGTGAGACACTGAGATGTTTTAAATTAAGGTGATCTGAATCACAGCTGATGCTTTTCAAAGCTGGTAAATCTCTTTGTATTAGCATTTTTGAATGCTAAAACTAAATTGCAGATTACACCCATAATTTTGACAATAAAGGGCTATTCTATTCTATTCTATTCTATTTTTTTGGCAAGATTCTTCTCCATGTTGTTATGCAAGAGCTAAAATGATGGTTTACCATTATTTTTTCATGTAAGCCTTTCTGTTTTTTCAGACCATCATTTAGTCACTCAAACTACAAAATATACAATCAATCCGCACAGTCACAAAGAGGCATGCCATTCCTCCTCTGCTGCCACACCTTGGATCATTGTCACCATTTTAGTCAGTGCTCTGTTGGTGGTAGTGGGACTGTTTCACTTTGGAAAAGATTGCTGGAAAAGAGGTAATGAAAATTATTATTAATGTTATTATTATCAGATGGAAAATGAGTCTATCAGGCAGATGCATTGTCAGATTTTCTCATCCAACGTTTTTTTAATACAGTTGAATGTCATAAACTACTGGGCTTGAACTAAGAAATCCTCTATACCCGTTTAATGTGTTTTAAAACAACAACAACAAAATAAAACTTTTTTGAAATGTATTTCTTTAAACTTCATAGAGGCCGGCACAGTGGATGCAGGTAGAGTAACATATGTTGTTATAAGAAAGACAGGAGATATTTTACTGAACAGTAGAACAAAATTACTTCTTTGAATAAACGGGTTGCTTTTTTTTTCTCAGGTGGTGATGTCTGTAGCTTTGGTAGAGCTGTATGTAATATTTATAAATGTATAGATGTGAGTGATAATTTGAGCCTTCAAAACATACGCCTCAAATGAAAACCACATAGAATATAATTTTAAAGCTACTGTATCTCAGACAGCTCAGAATAGTAAAATCCCGCATGAAGTACAATTTCAGACATGCATTCAGTTTCAAAATTAACTTTATATTAAACCCCATTACTTTCTTTTTTGATCAATAATATTCAGTGACTAGCATTCATTGTCTTTTTTTTGCCTATGGTGTGGTAATTGGTAATTAATTATTTCACATCTGCAAGGATATTTCACAGAGACCAAAATATTGCACATAAAAAGGGTAGAGCTGAGTGTAAAAGTGTAAAGTCTAATATTTTAGTTTAGTACAAAAATAGCAAAAAGCAAGAAGTTGAAGAGCAGCTGATATTTTTGTAGTCAAAGTAGAATTGACTTGCAAACAGCAGAAATTCAATTAGCAATGTCAGTTTTTGTTAGCTCAGTAGCAACACCTTACATAATGGGCCCATGAATGGCTTCAATTTTATTTCTAATCTTGAATGTCATTTTTTTCTAAAATTTAAAATCAAATCTAATAAATGCATTAAATAACAGACAGGGATCATGATCACTAATATTGCTGTGGTTATCATTCCCCTCACTCCCACTGTCCCTCTCCATCACAAGCTGAAGATGCATCACTCTCTAGACCAATTTCCAATAGCTTAGGACTCTGTGACACTCAACAGCAAGGTAAGACTACTTGTGATTAAAAGCCATTTTAACTTTAGCATTTAGAAATCCAAAACATCAGTAAGTAATTTGGTATAATCTAAGACAAATAAGTGTTTTATTATGTAAAATGCTTTGGATACCAACTGATTTCATTCCATCTGTTGTCAAAGTAGAAGCAGGAACCAGCAGAGAGATGCCCTCAACAGGTCCCTGCCAACCCATAGCAGATGATCCCTTCTATTCTACAGTACAATACAGTAAGTAGAAATTATGCTTCATGTGCTGCAGTCAGGTAATAGTAATTAGTAAATTTGGGATTTTCTATATAGACAGTTACCTACTATTACCTGACAATGGAATATGTATAGTTTGTCATACATTTCACTCACACCCAAATTTGTGTATTAAAAGCCATGATATACTGTAAAAAGTATGCAGATTAATTCTTTGATTTTTTGATGGCATTTTTTTATGTTGTGCTTTACATTTTTTCTCCTACAATTCTTTTGTTTACAGGTTGCAGAGAGAGAGATGCACATAATCACATCTGAGTAAGAATGAAATCAAAGAAGCAACCCAGTTTTATCACAATGTTGTTGTTGTTTTTTTTTGTAATTAAACAAGCTGTGCATTTTCTGACAGGTTTGGTTTACATGTCTATAAACTGTTAGAGTTTTTCTTCATTCAGTCAGTTACAGCTGCATGTCATTCCCACGGTGTTATACACATATATAAAGTTTGAACATAAGCGTCTTTGCTAAAGCTGAACTTTAACCAACATGTTTGATCTTTCTGTTTTTACACATGTATGAATGTTGTTTCAATAAAAGAGCTGCTGCAGCTTTCAATGACACCCACTGTGGTGAACCTCTAATCTCAAAGTGTCACATTACTTTTTTTCCAAAACAGACGCAATGAGTTTGTGGTCAGAAATGAAATATAACTGCCATGTTCGATACAGAGCGTGACTGACTTTAAGTGTGGTCTATTACCCAGACAAAATAAGTGGTGTTTTGTTTTATTGCTTCAGCTTCTTTTTTGGTCAGACTGTGTGAAAGCAGAATTTAGGAGCTAAGTGAGGGAGGCAACACTCAGCTCCTCTTGGTTTGGCCTTAACAGAATAGGTTACAGTCAGTTATTTTTTCAGTCAGTGAATATTAATTATTTCAGCAGAATTTACTTTCTCTGTGACATAATGCACTTACTAGTTACTTGTGTGTATACGAACTGGACACAATGGTTACATCCTTCTCTGGATCACAAATTCAGTTATGAAGTGTTTTGACAGTTTTAAGAAATGGGGATCTTAAAATACTTTTAAATGTCTGTAACATCGTACTATAACTCTGATAAAGTACCCACACTATTCTTCTCTATAGAAGACTGCAGTGCCTTTTGGGGACACACATGTGACCTATAACTTTGTTTGTATAAAACATATCATCTTAAATAGCAGATAGTACTTACATTTTATGTCTTTAACTTAAATTAGTCATAATCATCTGATAGATGCAATATTATCTACAGATTCTTTCACTGCCATTCATATATATTTATTTAGTCTTTAGCCTACTCAACGTAAATTAAACACGAACAACATCATGGCACCGGATACCGGTACCCATCCCTAGTTAAAAGGGAGTTTCTCCTTCCCACTGTCGCCAAAGTGCTTGCTCATAAGTGGTCAAATGATCAGTGGTTTTTTCTTTGTATGTATTATTGTAGAGTCTAGCTTACAATATAAAGCACCTTGAGTTGTGTTCAAATAAAAGTGAGCACAGATGAATTGAGTCATTGTTTTGCATTTGTGCCTTTCTTTGGTGTACTTTGATGTACATCCCAACAAACAGTTATGTGTCATTGTTGCTGTTTTTACCTTCAGTTTAACATGAGTGTATTCACTGCTACCAGCAACAAGGATTACTGTAGGTATGTGGATATGATATGATATTTGCTGCTCAACTTTTGGCAGTAGTCGAAAATAAAATCCCTCTACAGCAAAAGGGTAACTTCCTTACTTACCAGCCAAGCCGGTACTCTGGGCTTAGTAGTAATACACGTATTTTAGCATATTAATACATCAGAGTCAGAGTGGACATAGAGAATAAAAAATGATTACAAGATTTCTGTAAGACAGGATTTGTTTGTTTCCTCCCCCTCTGAAAGAGAACTGTACACCAAAGCTATTTTTTTTAAATATAAAGTGTTGTTTCAGCAGCAGAAATGAGTCACGGTGGTTTTACTCAGCAAGACATCATGGAGGTGAGAGCTCTCTGCATCAGATTGTGTGAATATTTTTCTGAATTAAAAGAAAATTATGGAGTTCAATTTTTTTAAAACATACATGAGTAATTCTCAAATGTGATATTAATGTGTTTTTCATGCAGAGGAATCACTTGGTGACGACTCAGAGAAAGGTCAAGTAGAAGTGCTGCAGCGCCCCCTGTTGCAAAAAGCAGGCATTACAGCACTCCTTGTAAAGAAGAAAAAGAAAAAAAAAAGGAAACCTCTTTATGAACTAATACTGTATGATAATAAACCTCGCTTGTCACAATCGGTCTCCATGTGATTTAACTGACAGATTTTTAGGCCAGAAAGATGCCCTTCCCAATACAACAACAATGGGACTTGTGTCTCCTCCTGCACAAATAAATAAATCAAATTCAAGAATAATGGAATGACTCATAGCATCTTGTTTAAATAATATTACACAGTAGTTACTGTTGGTGTAGTAGTAGTAGAAGTTTGTACTGTAATGGACTGTAATGTACTCTAATGGAGGTATAGTTAAAAAACAAAACAAAACAACAACAACAGAATCCTAACTCAGGCTCTGACTGTTCTCATTTCCCTCTTTATGTGTTGAGGTAAAGGTCATCTACAATGTAGGCAACAGAAAATAGAGCAATTAAAAAAATCATTGTTTTTTTTCCACTTATGCGTTAAAAAAAAACGATTCAAGCTGAGTGCCTTCATTAGAATTAAAATGTAGAATGAAATAAATTTGAACATGTACTAATAATATTATTTTATTACATTATCATATTACATTATATATACCTATACTTTCTTGTGAAAGTACAGAATATCTGTACTGTTGCCAAATCTGACTCAGTGTCAAACCGCATGTAACCTTTTTTGCCTAAAGAAAATTAATGTTCTAATGTTTTGTGATGCACTGCAGGTGGCAGAGTTGTACTACAATGAACTGCAAAGGACTCGCCCGAAAACAGAACACACACATACTGGCCTCTCCATAGATCCAAACAAGCATTGTGACTTTAATCTCAGGATTCAGAATTAAAGTCAGAAAAAACACACTTTTTTCCCAGTGGCCCCTGGAAGTGGTCCCTCTTGGAAGTTGGAAAAACAAAAGTTATATCAGTAACACTGATGTTTTTAAGAAAAAAAAAAAAAAACCTTGCCACCAACAAAACCCCACGCAGCATTGCCAAGGCATTCAAATTTTTTTGACCATGAAGCATTTATCTGATTCTAATTTAATTAGTCATTTTAGTTCATGGTTGTCAAAGGAGTTCGTAGCCTTTTTACATTAACACATATAGCACATGGCAAATTGGTCCTGGGTGAGGGTCCAGACAAAGAGCGATTCAGAAGACCCTTATGAAGAGAACATCGAGGGAACAGTTTACCCTGCCCGGGATAGGGTTACCGGGGCCCCGCCCTGGAGCCAGGCCCGGGGAGGGTGCCCGAGGGCGAGCGTCTGGTGGCCGGGCCTTAGTCCAAGGGGCCCGGCCGGGCACAGCCCGAAGAGGAGACATGGGCCCATCCTCCCGCATGCCCACCACCCACAGTAGGCACCATAGGGGTCGGGTGCATTGTGTGCCGGGTGGCGGCCAGGAGCGGAGGCCCTGGCAGACTGATCCCCGGCTGCCAAGACTGGCAATAGGGACATGGAATGTCACCTCTCTGGTGGGGAAGGAGGGAAGGAGTTAATGCGTGAGGTTGAGAGGTACCGGCTAGATATAGTCGGGCTCACCTCTACGCATGGCTTGGGCTCTAGAACCAGTCTCCTGGAGAGGAGCTGGACTCTGTCTCAGTCTGGAGTTACCCCTGGTGAGAGGCGACGGGCTGAGGTGGGTATTCTAACATCCCCTCGGCTTGCTGCCAGTACGTTGGGGTTTTTCCCAGTGGATGAGAGGGTTTTTTTCCCTACGTCTTAGGGTCGGGGAACGGGTCCTGACTGTCATCTGCGCTTATGCAGTTCAGAGTACCCAGCCTTCTTAGAGTCCCTGGGGGGGGGGGTGCTCCACCTGGAGACTCTGTTGTCCTCCTGGGAGACTTCAATGCTCACGTGGGTAACGACAGCGAGACCTGGAGGGGCGTGATTGGGAGGAACGGCCTCCCTGATCTGAACCCGAGCGGTGTTTTGTTATTGGACTTCTGTGCAAATCACAGTTTGGCCATAACGAACACCTTGTTCGAACATAAGAGTGTCCATAAGTGCACGTGGCACCAGGACGCTCTAGGCCGCAGGTCGATGATCGATTTTCTAATCGTATCACCAGACCTGCGACCATATGTTCTGGACACTCGGGTAAAGAGAGGGGCTAAGCTGTCAACTGATCACCACCTGGTGGTGAGTTGGATCAGGTGGCGGGGGAGGACGCTGGACAGACCCAGTGCACCTAAACGCGTAGTTAGGGTGTGCTGGGAACGTCTAGCAGAGGCCCCAGTCCGCGAGATCTTCAACGCACACCTCCGGCAGAGCTTCAACAGCATTCCGAGGGAGACTGGGGACATTGAGTCTGAATGGACCATGTTCAGCGTCTCCATTGCCGAAGCTGCTGCATTGAGCTGCGGCTGTAGGGTGATTGGTGCCTGCCGTGGTGGTAATCCCCGAACCAAATGGGGGACACCAGAGGTGAAGAGAGCCACCAGGCTGAAGAAGGAGTCCTATCGGGCTTGGTTAGCCTGTGGGACTCCGGAGGCAGCTGACAGGTATCGACAGGCCAAGCGGAATGCGGCTTGGGCAGTGGCTGAAGCAAAAACTCGGGTGTGGGAGGAGTTCGGAGAGGCCATGGAAAAAGACTTTCGGACTGCCTCGAAGAGATTCTGGCAAACCGTCAGGCGTCTCAGGAGGGGAAAGCGGTGCTCTACCTGCACTGTGTATAGTGCTGGCGGAGCGCTGCTGACGTCGACTGAGAAAATTGTCAGGCGGTGGAAGGAATACTTCGAGGACCTCCTTAATCCCACTGACACGTCTTCCGAGGAGGAAGCAGAGTCTGGGGATGAGGGGAATGACCCACCAATTTCTGGGGGCAAGGTCACTGAGGCAGTTAAACAACTCCTTGGTGGCAGAGCCCCTGGTGTTGATGAGGTCCGCCCCGAGTTCCTGAAGGCTCTGGACGTTGTAGGGCTGTCCTGGTTGACACGCCTCTACAATGTTGCGTGGAGATCAGGGGCAGTACCCCTGGACTGGCAGACCGGGGTGGTGGTCCCCATCTTTAAGAAGGGAGACCGGAGGGTGTGTTCCAACTACAAGGGGATCACACTCCTCAACCTCCCTGGGAAAGTCTATGCCAGGGTGCTGGAAAGGAGAGTTCGTCCGCTAGTCGAACCTCGGATACAGGAGGAACAATGCGGTTTTCGTCCTGGTCGCTGAACACTGGACCAGCTCTTTATCCTCTCAAGGATACTTGAGGGTGGATGGGAGTTTGCCCAACCAGTCTACAGATGTTTTGTGGACTTGGAGAAGGCATTCGACCGTGTCCCTCGGGGTGTCCTGTGGGAGGTGTTGCGGGAGTATGGGGTGTCTGGCCCATTGCTACGGGCCATCCCTATACAACTGCTGCAAGAGCTTGGTTCGCATTGCCGGCAATAAGTCGGACTCATTCCCGGTGGGTGATGGGCTCCACCAGGGCTGCCCTTTGTCACCGGTTCTGTTCATAATTTTTATGGAGTGGCGGAGGGCTTTCACTTTGGTGGCCTCAGAATCTCATCTCTGCTTTTTGCGGATGATGTGGTTCTGTTGGCTTCATCGGGTGGGGGCCTCCAGCTCGCACTGGAACGGTTCGCAGCCGAGTGTGAAGCAGCAGGAATGAGGATCAGCACCTCCAAATCTGAGGCCATGGTTCTCAGCCTGAAAAGGGTGGAGTACCCACTCTGGGTCGGGGATGGGTTCCTGCCCCAAGTGGAGGAGTTCAAGTATCTCGGGGTCTTGTTCGCGAGTGATGGGAGAAGGGAGCCGGAGATCGACAGACGGATTGGGGCTGCGGCTGCAGTGATGCGGACGCTGCACCGGTCCGTCGTGGTGAAGAAGGAGCTTAGTGTAAAAGCGAAGCTCTCAATTTACCAGCAAATCTACGTCCCTACCCTCACCTATGGCCACGAGCTGTGGGTAGTGACCAAAAGAACGAGATCACGGATACAAGCGGCAGAAATGAGCTTCCTCCGAAGGGTGGCTGGCCTCTCCCTTAGAGATAGGGTGAGAAGTTCTGCCATCCGAGAGGGGCTCAGAGTAGAGCCGCTGCTGCTCCACATCGAAAGGAGCCAACTGAGGTGGTTCGGGCATCTGACAAGGATGCCTCCTGGGTGAGGTGTTCCGGGCATGTCCCACCGGGAGGAGGCCCCGGGGCAGACCCAGGACACCCTGGAGAGATTATATCTCTCGGCTGGCCTGGGAACGCCTTGGTGTTCCCCCGGATAAGCTGGAGGAGGTGGCTGGGGAGAGGGAGGTCTGGGCCTCTCTGCTTAGGCTGCTGCCCCCGCGACCTGGCCTCGGATAAAGCGGATGAAGATGGATGGATGGATGGACATATAACACAATTAATTTTAATATAAAATTTCAATTTATTTATACAGCGCCTAATGATAACAATAGTCGCCTGAAGACACTTAATATTGTAAGGTAGACCCTGCCATAATACAAAAAAAACAAAAATCATATGAACCTCTAGCAAACAGTTTGGCGACACTGGGAAGGAAAACAACGCATAAACCCTCCAAAACAGAAATCAGTTCAAAACATAAACACAGTAATTAGTAGCTCCACCATGATTGTTGATCACTTCAAAAATTCACGTGGCATGCTTGATGCAAGTGTTTCCATGAGCTGATTGCAAACATTTCTCCAAATGTTGAAGACAGCCGCACGAAGGGCATCTGTCTGGAACTGTTGTCCATTATTGTAAATTTCGCTTACCATCCATCCTGAAAGGTTCTCAATTAGATTTAAATCAGGGGAACATGCAGGATGGTCCAAAAGACTGACGTTATTCTTCTGGAAGAAGTCCCTTGTCCCGTGGGTATTGTGTACTGTAGCATTGTCCTGTTGAAAAACCCAGTCGATCCCACATACACGAGGGCCCTCAGTCATGAGGGATGCTCTGCAATATCTGGACTTAGTGGTGTTTGATGCCCCTGCACCTCCTGAAGCTCCATTGTTCCACTGGAGGAAAAAGCACCACAGAACATTATTGCGCCCTCTCCACTGTGACATGCAGAAAACATCTCAGGGGTTATCTACTTGTCATGCCAGTAACATTGGAAACCATCAGGACCATCAAGGTTAAATTATTTCTTATCAGAGAATAAAACTTTCTTCCACCTTTCAATCTCCCATGTTTGGTGCACTCTTGCACAGTCCAAACAGGGAGTCCTGTGGTGTTCAAGGAGACAAGGCCTTTGAAGACCTTTTGTGTTTTTGAAGCCCTTCAGTCTCAGATGCCGTCTGATGTTTATAGGGCTGCAGTCGGCACCAGTAATGGCCTTAATTTGGGTCGAGGATAATCCAGTGTCTTGGCAGACAGCCAGTTGGATCCTCCAGCTCAGTGCTGGTGAAAATTTCTTTGGGTCTTCCACTTGACTTTTTTCCATAACGCTGAGATCATTGAAGAAATTCCAAGTGACTGTCTTACTGTGTCCCACCTCAGATTACCAGTCATGACTCACCTGTTAGTGGAGTCAGAATCCAGGTAAAGGTCACCAACATGTAGCCACACATCTGAAAGCATATTGATTTGCTCTCCTGATATTTAGACTGTAGTATTGATATATATATTTTTTGCCTTTGCCATCAGAATGTCATGACAATTACTCTACCTGACAGAACATGACCATGAATCCACATTTTTCCACAGATTTGGCATTTTAAAGGCATGTGATCTCTTAAACTTTTGATCAGCTGTAAAACAGCCTGATAATCTCTGGATTATCACAGATCATTATGTAGTCTGCTATATTATAAGCAACCACTAGATTGTGACCAGAACAAGAAACGTCACATAAACTGCAAACTTTTTCAAAATTTATATTTGTATTGTATTGTAAAATTTAGAAGTTATGTATGCCTTTATTTCCCTCCCTCTAAAATAAAGTTAAGAGAGATCCTTCAGCCCTATCCACTGTGTCACTAAAAGTGGTTGAAATTGTATGTCGTTTTGTTTAATGACAAAGTCTGCTGACTGACTCTGCTTATTTGAAAAAAAAAAATACTGATGAATTGATAATGTAAAAATGAAAAATATGTGTCAGTTACAGATTCTCACTGACATCAACGTGAACTTTTAAAGTAGAAAAAGTGAAGAGAAAATAGATAATTTTGGTTTTGTGAAAATTTATCTACTATTTTCCTTTTATGCTTTATAAGTTAATTGCACAGTTAAAGATTGGTAGTTTAGCAGTTTGGTAATTTATCAGTAAACTAAATTTCCCACCTTTTCCTTGTCTCAGATTCATTCCAAACACACTGCAGTTGTTTGGAAATGAATTTGTGCCTGTATGACTATTCATTTATTTAGTTTATTTTTTTTTAATGCTTGTTTTATTTATGGACACGTTGTACAGAATTTTAGAGTAAAAATGGTGATATTTAGGCTACTTTTGCTTCTATCAAATGCACAAACATGTGTATTTAATAACAAATGTTTTCATCACTGCTATTGTATCAAAAACTGGAGCTGATGACTTTGTTTTAATCTCTACATTAACTAAAGATTATGGAATAAATATTAATGATAGTCTTCACACAAAGTTCACAACAATAATGATTATTATGATTAAAACATTTCATACTCACATAGGTCAAAGGTCAAAGTGTGGAAAGTCTCTTAAAACCCCAATGGAATGAATTTATGAACAGCACACAGCAACACTACATATGAGCGGGCGGAGGGAGGTTTGGGGTCTTCACTCACTCCGATTCTGTTAGCCGTCAGGTCTGGGGGGCTGGGAGGAGGTGCTGGCCGTCAGATTGGGGTCTGGGATGCGGGGCCTCCCTGCTACTGCAGATAAGGAGGTGGTCCGCTTGCCTCCACCCCAGAGAGAAGGGTTACATCTCCTGGGTCTAGGTGCGGCTTGCGCCTCTGGGGGCGGAGGTACCTGGACCTGGGATTTAGAGTATGTTTGGGGAGTGTGACTGTCTGTGCAGTGTCTATTTGTGTTTGTCTACACGTTGGGTGAGTGCCGAGTATTTGGTTGTGTATATGGGGGTGGGAATGCACGTTTGTGTCCGCGTGTGCCTGTTCGTCTGTGTCTATATGTCAGGTTGGGTCTTAGACTCAACCTCTCTGGGAACATCTCAGGCCCTCCAAAGTACGGAGGCCTATCTCCCCTCACCACACTCCCTGCCGGTGGCTGATGCCCTCAGACGTTGGTGTGTTGGTGGTTCTTGTCGACTGGGGCTGGGCGCTCATGTATGTACCGGCTCACTCCTTGGTGACCGATTGGCGCAGCCTGGCGCCTGTGGCCCGGCTGGGCCCCTTCCGGGGGGTGGGATGCCCTCAGGCCTCTGGCCTCTGGGCCTGAAGCTCGGTCCTCTCTGGCACAGCTGGCTGCCGGCAGAGCCCGCGGGCACGCCACTGCAACCCCCTGTGGCCTCTGCTCCGTAGCTGCTGGGTGACCTCTCGTTTGGGGCTCTACTCAGCTCTTCCCAGGAGGGTGGCACGGTTCCCCCCCTTTTGGTGGTCCTCCTCGGGTCCTCGTACTCTGGGGCCTCTGGATGTCTGGGGCCTGGATCTCCTCCATACCTGCTTCATACCCTGGAGGACGGGGCTGTGGCTCCCCACACTCCCTAGCAGGTCGTTACATGGAGAAACCTTTGGAATGCAAGCATGCTGATTTACACAGGTATGCACACAGGTGTACACACGGGTGTTCACAGACGCAGACTACACCTTTCTTGGCTGCTGCCTCAAAGCACATTGTGCGCTGTCTATCTTACGTGCAGCACAATATCGTTTAATATTTAGTATCTACTCTTATCTACTGCTAGCTAGTTTATTGTGATGGTGCTGTATTTATTATGTTGCTCTTTTTTTGTTTGCTTTCTCTTCTGTTTTTTTTTCTCCATACAGGTGATCCAGGTGTTTTGTTTGTTTTTCTTTCTTTCTTCCCCCCTTTCTTCTCTTCTGTCTCTTCTCCCCTCTGTTTTTCTTTCTCTCCCTCTCTTTCATTCTTTCCCCCAGTCATGTCTGTCCCGTTTGTAGCAACCAAAAATAAAATAAATACATAATTATAATAAAGGTCAATCAAATGGACCAATATGGCAAGGCCATGATGATCCACTTGGTAAAATAAATCCGCTTGGCATCTTTCTTGGCCTTAAGACAACAATTCTGATGGCTAAAGATCCAAACGGGACACCAAAAAAACAAAACAAAAACAAAAAAAAAAACCCAATGGAAATATCTTATCAGCCAATCACAGTAATAATTCAATGCATGTAAGGATATAAACATAGTTAAATATCCTAAATGATGTTAACTTCAAGCGTGGTTCAAATTTCGTATCAGAATGCGAAAGTGTGGTTGCTTGGGTATATGGCTAAATTTAGTTGAAAAGTTTGAATATCCAGAGGCTCAAACAAATGAGCTCATCATGAGACCACAATGATCACATGATAAACATTACTTTCTTGTATACACTCATCACTTACTAATTTATTTGGTACCAGGTTGGACCCCTTTTTGCTTTCAGTATTGCCTTAATTGTCCCCCTGAAGGGAGGAGATATGTAATCAGTTACATTTTTTTATCTGTTTGTTATCGGCCCAGCCTCCACAATATATCATTTTCCAATTTTCTGTGATGGCAGATAAATATAACACTTTGAGCTGATTTAGTTTTGTGAAAATTAAGTAAAGGTCACACAAAAATGTGAAAATCAGTAAAAATGTATATATACATTTTAAAATTTTGTTTTCCATATCAGTCCTTGGGAGGCATCAGTACCTCACTTGGCTGAGGGTTAAACTTCATGTTTTGTGCCCGAGGTCAACGTTGACCTCGTGATATATCATATGAAAGGGCATGAAAAGAGCTGTGCAACATTTTGTTTTTAACACACTGCTTTAAGATATTACAGTGATTCCATAACTGACTGATGTCATTATATTGTAATAAAAACAGGTTGACTTCAGCATGTTGTAAAGGAAACGTCACAAAATATCAACGTTTTAGTAAAGCCCTAGCCCTTGGGGGTAGTTGTGCTTTCTGAATACTCTTGTTCTTCATGATATAGTTTCAACAACATGCTGAAAACATTCCCCAGAGATTTTGGTCCATATTGACATGATAGCATGGCACAGTTGATGCAGATTTTTCAGCTGAAGATCAATGATTGAAATCTCCCAAAGGTGCTATATTAGATGGAGATCTGATTACTGTGGAGGGCTCGAAAGTAAAGTCTGTAAATCCGTTTGAGATGATTTTAACTTTGTGACATGAACATTATCGTACTGCAAGCAGCCATCTGGAACATGGATGCACTGTATGCATAAAGGGAAAGACGTGGTCAGCAAGAATACTTGGGTTGGTTGTGGCATTTAAATGATGCTTAGTTGGTACTAAGGGACCCAAAGTGTGCCAAGAAAACAACAACACATTTTTCAAATTCATTATTGTCCAATTTTGGTTCAATTCCAGTAGATCAGCATTTTGTGAAATGGTGAGACCAAGCACAATACTCAATATTTTATAGATGTTATTTCAACAAAATCAGAAGATTCTTAGTTTCTAATTAAATCTAAGTGCTTTAAGACACCTGGCAAAGTGTGTGAAATATGTGAAATATCTCATCATATTACATATCAACAGATTACCACAAAATGGTTTGAAGATTGTAACTATCGATGGCTTCCATATGCTTCCTTAACATTTCTCTTGTGCAAACAAAAAAACTGTGTGTTTATTCATGTGTTGAAATATCTTATTAAATAAGAAATTGGTACAGATTTTATACTCTGTATAGTTTACAGACTGTAAAGTATGAACAAGATTTAAGTTTGTTTTTATTTTCTGTAATGATACTACTGTACCATCAGTTAAGTCATTACAAGCTAGTTATGAACATCAAAGTAACAATGCGAGCGTGGGAAACATGAACTAGCCTGCTAATTGTGTCAAATGCAGCAAAAGTCTGAAGTGGTTACTTGTTCCACCCACTGACAGTGAACTTCACTATCAGTGATGCTCGACTTGTCACAAGACCAAATCGGTCTCAGTGGAAACTACTTTCATTACACTACTTTGTTGCATTGCATGAAGTTGTAAAAATATTTGATATTAAAACAGTTTGAGCAGCAGGAAGACACCCGTGCTCACTGCCGTAACACCTCAGTCTTCAGTTTGCAGCAAAACAACATGGATGTCAGCGCTCTCGGCATCAGACTGTGTGAGTAATTTCTCAATTTCCACATTTGAAAAAAAATTTACATGTGTAAACAAATAAGATAAATACACATAAATAATAAATATACATATCATATGTAATAATAAAATAAAATAGATAAATATAATTGTCAAGGGGTTGACAATTCGTTCAAACACAGTAAGAGAGAAATGAGACACTGGCAGACCGACTCAGAGTTTCAAAGACGTGCGCACGGGTGAGAGTCTCTGAGCAGACTAACACACCGAGCACCGTTTACTCGCTTTATTTATAAGGCAAAATGGGTTACATAGTACTTCCTCTTTCAACTGAAGAGGGGAGAGCTCAGGCATTGTCTTAGCTATCTAACTTCTGCACACAAACTGAAAAACAACGACACAGCAGTATTCATGCTTATCTGACATCGCAGACACTGAAGTAAAGAATGCATGTATATATCCTGTCTTTGTCAAACATCTCACACACTTAAGCAAGGAATACATTGTGTTCTTTTCAACAGTAAGCTTTACCGTGTGAAAATATATAAACACTTGATTATAAGGCATACTTGTTTCTACTTGATTATACTTTAATGATTTAACTAAAATAAAAATTCTCTTAACATTCCCTCCTGATGTTAATATATTTCACATGTTTTACTCAATGCATAGTCACTTGTTAGTCACATTTTCAACTTGCACGTCATTCAGTGAAATAATTAAACAACAAGCTTGTCAAGATTGTCATAGAGATTTTCTTCTCTCTCTCCCACACTCAGCATATCATACTGACGATAGGGATCCTCCATAACTGACTGAGCCAAGACATGGTTTCCTAACATACGCTGGAACATGTTTGTCATTATGCTTCTCAGACATGGGATAATACAAGCAATGAAAAGGCAAAATAGTAACATCACACTGAAAAGGGCCAACAGGCCTTTAATCAGTAGGGATTTCCAAGAGCCGCTCAGCAGCCAGTCCCACCAACCTTGAGTATCAGTAACGTAGTCCTGCTGCTGAGCGTCTCTCAGTTGTTTCAAAACATTCAAAGCATTTGTCATGTTAATGAATGGATGTTATCAGGTATGTAGGTACAACATGTAGTGTTAAACAATACGCAGAGACCACCTTTCTCTGCGAGAATGATGTCTAAAGCCACTCGGTGCTGCATGACAGTGATGCGAATTGCATCAATTTCTTCATTCTGTCCTTGATTAATGCGGGTTGAAGCATTTAAAAATAATCCAAAACGATAGTCCAGGGTTTCTATCTGTAGTGCGTGTTTCCCTACTCCTATCCATGGAAACAAAGCGTGTATTACCTTCTGGCTCTTGGTCCAGAGTTTGAAGTCATCTGGTACATCAGAACCAAGATATGGATCATGGGGCTTGAGGCCTGTGTTACGTTTAGCTCTGGTGTTGCTGTTCACTGACATCTTAAAGGTGTGGTCAGATACCAGAACAGGGGCACAGAGTCCGGTGCTGTTTGGTGGCAGCATGAAATAGACTTTCAGGCCACACGCCCAAGCTGCGCCCTGTACCCAGTATGTACCTGTTGATGAGCCGATGCCATCCCAATCTGGTGCCGCCAGGATCATGGAGCAGTTTCGGTTTTGTCCTAATTTCTTCAGACCCTGGGGCGTACCTGTTTGTCCGGTTGCTCCTGTGAAGTTAAAGCACACTGGGTGTTGTATGTCAGGTGGCAAAACAACTGAGAATGATTTCAGTTTTCTATGGCTGACGTTTATATGCACCCAGTAGGCTTCATTGCAGGTGTAGTTTATATTTGGGTACTGGTGGGTGCAGTTTGTTATGTTGTAGATTAGAGACTTTACACTCTGTGGGACTATATATTGTATAGTGTTGTGGCATGTGTTGCTGTTTTGGTCCTTTATGGATCCACCTATCACCATCACAGGTTTTCCTGGTGTTGAGCAGGTCCCGGTAATGGCTTTGTCATATATGCAGAGTGCTTCAGCCTTGGTTGGGGGTTTTCCATACACTGTGGCATGGAGTGCTGTCGTGGGCATATGTGAGCAGACATAGCAGTTTGCGGCATTGTCTTCTCTGTGCACTCTGTCATGGACATACCGGTACCATGCATTGTTCAGCCACGGGTGGTTGTGTTCTTTGTCTATCTCCTTCAGGTGCGAGTTGTCGTGGGTCCACCTCTTAGGTCGGAGAATAATTGGTACTGTCTTGTGGGTTCCACTGGGCATCAACCAAAAGAGTGCCGTCATCAGGAGGATAGCCATTAGACAGAATATGTAGCACATGAGTAGTTTTCGTTTGATGTGACAAGCGCCCAAGCACAACAGCTTTGGGGCTGGAACTGGTGCTAGCATTGATTCTGAAGCTGGTTCTTCTTCTGGATTTATCAGGTTGTTTTCCTCAGTCATCTTGTTGAGATTTTATTCAGGCGTCCCTGGTGTTATTATTGTTTCTGCTCTTCGGTGGGATAGGTCAGTCTGATCTTCAGGGCGACCAGGCACACCCGAGCTCCCACGTGAGTAGCACTGCCGAGGAAGCACAGGGCGGGAAACCCGTTCAGCCCTGTCCTCCAGCAGGGGTTCACGTAAGAGTCAGGGGAACCGGCGTCTTATTGTGGTGCAAACACTTTCTTCACGTGGGATTGATGAATCCACGAAACTCGTTCGGCTATCTTACACGCTGTGGGTGTGGTAAGTAGCACCTGGAAGGGACCTTCCCACTTTGGAGCACTCCAGTTTTTTCCGCTGGAGGACCTTAATCAGAATCCAATCACCGGGGGTTCAACCTGCAAGAAACTGAAGAAAAGTCACTCGGCAGTTGATTGCTTAATCTCACTTCTTTATTCTCAAATAGTTTTGTCATCCATTCTGCCATTGTTGTTTCTGCAATAGATTTATTAATTGGCTCACTCATTATGGGGAGTGGAAAATGTCTGCCATGTACGATTTCAAATGGCGTTAGACCACCTGTTCCTTGAGTTATTCTCATCCATAATTTAACCAAGCTTAGACATTCAGGCCAAGGTTTTTTAGTCTCTTCCATACATTTCCTCAACCTTTGTTTAATTGTGCCGTTAGTTCTCTCGACTAATCCTGCACTTTGTGGATGATAAGAACAGTGATGTTTTATGCTGAAGCCTAAAGCTTCAGAAACTTTACTTATTACTTCATTTACAAAATGTGTGCCATTGTCTGATCTTATCAGAGATGGAATACCATACGTCGGAATGAAATGATTACATAGACACTTCGCTACTGAAATTGCATCTGCTTTTTTCACTGGATATATTTCTGGCCACTTGGAAAATACATCTATTATCACAAGTGCATACTTGGAGGATTGAGATTCATTTAGTTCTATAAAATCCATGTGAATTGTATGGAAAGGATGTGGCGGTATAGGAAACCTGCCTCGTTTTGGTCTTAAATTGCCTTGAGCATTGTGTTTTTGGCAAATCATGCATGTTCTAATAAACTCTTTTGCTGAACTTTCAAAATTTTTTGTATAGAATTGTTTATTAAGAATATTAATCATCCCTCCTGATGACACATGAGTTCTGGAATGTGTCACTAAAGCAGCAGTTTTATGCAAAGATTTTGGAAGGACTGGTTTGCCATTACACATCATGAGGTTGTCTTTTAATTCTGCTCCATCTTTCACCCAAGATTTTTGTTCACTCAGCGATGCTGTTTTCTGTGCATCTGCTAGTATTTCTAAAGGTATTAGATCTATGGTTTCTGTTGTTAAAATATCAATTTGTTTTTCTGCAGCTGCTTTTGCTGCTTTGTCAGCAAAGTTATTTCCTCTCGTAATTTCTGTGTCGTCCTTTTGATGAGCTGCACATTTGCATAGTGCTAATTCTTTTGGCAACGTTATTACTTCTAATAGCTTTTTTAGAAGGTTTGCATGTTGAACTGTGTTGCCTGAGGAAGTTGTCATTCCTCTGTTATGCCATATTTTAGCGAAATGATGAACTGCTGAATAGACATATTGACTGTCTGTGTAAACATTAACACTTTGACCCTTATACAAAGTACATGCTCTGATGACTGCGGTTAGTTCTGCGCTTTGAGCAGAGTTTGAGGAGCTGAGAGCTTTTGCTTCTATCACTTTATCAACAGTTGTGACCGCATAACCCCACACAATTTCTACCGTGAATGTCTTTTGACGCTGAGCCGTCCACAAAAACATTACTGAAACTGCTCTGGGGGGAGCTGTATATATCAGTGGGAGGTTTTGTATCTTCCTCTAATTTTTGAATGCAACAGTGTTGTTCTCCGTCCAGAGAAGTCGGCAAAAGTGTACTTGGGTTTAGCTGGCCACACTTCTCTATTTTTATGTGTGATTGTGTAAGTAGAATCCCCACATAAGAAAGTTGGCTTGCATGCGTGAGGAAAGAGAGGTGGATTGGAGAACAAAAGAGGTAAATGAATGGGCGGAAGGGAGGAGAAAAGGGAGGGAGGAGAAAAAGGG
>NW_024387214.1:0-26212 GCF_900408965.1 Simochromis diagramma | reverse complement strand
GCTGGCTTGCTGCGCTGCTCAAAGTTCAGTCCGTCCTGGTTCTGACCCAATTGGGGCAGTCCTTTCTCCAGTGTCCATGCTCACCGCAGGTGAAACCTGCATCTTCTCCTGTGTTTTTTGTCCATTCTGAGGTGCCTTCTGTCCTCAGTTACTCCTCCTGTCCCGGTCACGCCCTTTTTGCTGCCCGATCATCCGTGTTGGTCCATCACTGTCCTGCACAGTGTAAATGCAGAGTTATCAAGGTCAGCATTCTTTTGCTCAGCCTTACTTTTCCTTCGGGCTTGGCGGGCGTCTCGTCACAGCTCTGTCAGCTGACGCAGTCTGGGAATTTTCCCCCGTGTAGTGAAACGGGCCTTAGGTTTAGTGCTCTCCGTCTCTGCTGCATGAGATCGCATTCCTGCAGCACTGTTGACTTTTTCAGGTTGTTGTTGTGGGTCCAGCTGTTACAGCATTTGGTCAGTGTCACGTATAGGGGAGAGCAGGAGTCCAGTCAGCCTCGGCTTTCAGGGCCGGCAAAGCAACCTGTAATTAAATATATATATAGAGAAAAACAAAAAAACAAAAACAGACAAAAAACAAAAGCAAACGAACAGGAAAATGATGTTGTGTTGGCTGTATTACAACGAGAGGGGAGAAACACCGGGACCAGGCCCTGTGTCAGCCTTCTCTCCCCCTTTTTTTTTGTTTTTTCTCTCCCGATATAATCAACTCCTAACCCCCCAAGTTGACAGGACAACACAGGTACATATAAAAATTCTTAAGATCATGTTTAAAAGCCCAAAAAGAAATTTTCTTTCATTCAGTAATCACTTGTATCAATCAATCAGCAGAAAACATGTCACAATTTGAATCTTTTAACCCCTAAATTTGTTGCGTCTTCACTGGTTGGTCAGACCAGTGTCTTTTTCTTTGAAGTTAAATTGTTGTCCTGCAACCCAGAGAGTTTATTTGTCAATAATGTATTTATCCTTTAACAACAGATGTATGTTAAGTTTCGCTGCTTTAGCCTTGCTGGAAAATCTTCACGTGTTCATGAGTGTAAGCTGTTTCTTCATTGCGTGTGTGTGCATTTGTAGGCAGGCAGGTTAATTTCATCTTTTTCTCAAACTAGGCGTTACCTTAAAAGGAGCCTTTCTCTCAGATTTCTCTGCTTGTGTGTGTTTTTCGTTTCACCTTTTTGTTGTGATGCTCCGGACGCCTTCCCAACCTCCACAAGTCCGTTGGCCCCAATTTTATGTGTTAAAACTTCTCTTAATTTCTCCTCTAATTCTCTCCTCGCTGCTGTCTGTTTCACAGCTGCTGATTCTTACTGGGTGTGGCTCCCATTACTTATAATTTTGCTTCGGCCGCTGTGCTTGTGGGGGCAGTTGGTCCAGGTCCGCAGCTGCCTGTATTAACACACTAAGAGATTTATTTAATTTCATTTTCATCACTGTTAGACAGATAAGCAGGCAACACGCCTACCTTGACAGCGTAAACTGCACGCCAGTCTCCCAACACATTCCTCTCTCTACTCCTCCATAATTCTCCACTACACACCTCTTACTATCTCTCTTTTTTATTTTTTATTTATTTATTTTTTATTACACCACAGAGTAATACACCCAATTATGCCCGTCTATCTCTATGTGGCTCCAAATTCCCTCTTTATTTAATTTCACACTCGTCAGGGGACAGGCACACAACAATTTCAACCACTGAAACGAGGAATTCAACCTTTTTATATTTCTTTACTAATCTAGACTCAACCTTTGTTCGCAAAATGTGTCTTGTTCTAGTCCAGAATAAATGTGAACCCGTGATTACACTGCGGTTCCAGTGTTATTCTGTAGCTATGCGGGAGTCCTCAGTTCCCAAGTTGCCACCTTGGCATCCAGACGCCGCTGGGCCTGGCCGCGCGTCCACGACCAGGAGGGTCGCCACACCTTGAACAAAATTATTTCCACAGGTACACTAGGCATCAACCTTTGATCCTAAAATGTGTCTTTGCTCTAGCGTCCTCCTAATCAAACACATCAACCGTCACTGTCACTGTGTTCAGACTTCACACACAGAAACACACTCAGCGCGCGCCTCACACACAGCACGTTACACCATCAGTGAGACACACAGAGAGCGCCTCTCATCAGCAGAAATTTGCACAGAAACCTCTGAGCTCAACTGTTAGAATTCTTCTGAAGCACAACAACCATAGACCAAAATACCCCTTTCTCTGCGCTTATGGCTGCCACAACGGGGCAAAATCGCATCATAAAAGTGATGCCTGCGTCCCCAGAAGTTATACCCGACACCATAAACCAGGTTTTGCTCTATGTACTTCTTGGCAAGTAAAATTTTACTTTGTTTTATGACCGCAGCCCTTGAGACTCGACTGACGCCATAAACCACTTCAAACCTCTATTCAATGTGCTGAAACCAGCAACCCCTCAGTGCTGCACTCACGGCCGCACCACCGGAACACGGCCGTATCATAAACCAAACCTACGGACGTGTTGCGCTTTCGCGTTGCCAGCGTTCAACTGCACCGTGAGCCAGCATCTGCTTTTCCTTAAATCAACTTCTATTTCATAGCCGGCAAGAGCCAGGACTTAACCGACACCATAAACAAACTTCAAAACCTCGACTTCAATGTACTGAACTAATGGCCGCGTCTCCAGAAGAAATTCTAATGTATTATTGCTACAGAAGCCAGTCTTAGACAAAATTAAATGTGGAAGGTAAAGTGGGCTGCAACTAGCTCAACGTAGTGTATTATTAGTTTCTCGGTAGAAGCAGTTTACTGCAACTAGCTCAACGTAGTGTCTTATTAGTTTCTCGGTAGAAGCAGTTTATTCACTGGAATTCAGCCTCAACTTATGTTGTTAGTATCTTGCGCCAAAAACCAGACACCGACAAATTTAATGTGAAAATACATGTGACTCAGTGAACAGATTAATTTGGAAAGCCCAATATGCACATTTGGTATTTATAATACAACAGGCTGTGCTTACCTTTTTAATATTTGGACCGGTCCTCTGTTCACCTCGCCCCACGATCTCACCAAAGGCCAAATCTGCACCTCCTCAGCACACCAAAGATCCGGGTCACACGGCACCAAGTTGTTGAAATCTCCCAATTCTTTGAATCTTTGGGCTGAAGGAAGGACAATACTCGGTGTATAAATGCTCAATCAACAATCATTTATTTCCATACAATTCAACACAAAGAGCATTTAGAACCATCATGATGGGGAGACATGCCTGAAGAGGGTCACAGCAAGTCTCAAAATGGTGACGGGTTGCTCAGCTTTTTATAGTCTCTAGTGGCCCCCACCTAGTCGTAAAAGCCTAAATATTCACATTCTTTCTCTTTTACGGCGCCTAAGTTATGACCTCGGCTCCCTGTCTTTCTGCTCTTCTGAAAGGTGGGGGTATGGAATGTGGTCTGTCTCTTCTATTACCGGCACAAGGTCCTCTGCACACAACATTCTCTTCATGATTCAGCAGTATGAAATGTCAAGACACAGTGTAACACATTCAACAGTGTCTAGTAATACAGGTCAATCCAATAGATCTAATGATTTTCACACTCTTTTAAGTCAGAAGTATACTGCAAACTAAGACTACATACTGATCACACACTCTATGTTAAAGGGTATAATATGATCTACAGCAGTATCATACTTCAACTACTTTGATTACATATATAAGGTAACATATGATAACAGAATAATATATATAATATCACTTGAAGTACGCGCACTACGCATACTACGTACGGTGCGTACTATAAGTACGAGAAGTGCGGAAGTGAGAGGCTTGTGAAATGGGACGGTCTAGCCTTCGTCGCGCTGTTCAGGTTGCCTAGCAATCATGATACTAACCACGAGAAACGCGAGATTGTGTGACATAAATGAAGGAGAAAAAATGTTTTGTTGGTCATTCATTTTTATCATGACATCACTTTGATTAGTTGATTGTCTGAGGCTGAGACCACAGGACTGTGAAACATGATTGTTGGGCTTCATTTCTGTGCTGAACAGTCGTTTAAGATTAGCTGTAAATAACAATTAGCTGATGTTGTTCATGAGACTAAAGTCACCTCACTGTGGTAATGTAAATATAATATGGCCAATATTATAGTATTGTCAGATTATTATGAGATTATATATATATATATATATATATATATATATATATATATATATATATATATACAGTGTTGGGGAGTAACGGAATACATGTACCGCCGTTACGTATTTAAAATACAAAATATGAGTAACTGTATTCCGTTACAGTTACATTTTAAAAAGGTGGTATTTAGAATACAGTTACTTTGTTGAAATAAATGGATTACACTGCGGTACTTTCCTGTTTCATTTTGTCGCGGGTCAGGACTGTTTGGGTTTTGTTTGACAGCTACGTTCTGTCGTTCCAGGCAGCAGCGTTACGGTTGCCATGGTTACAGGGCGACGCTCTCTCTCTCTCTCTGCGACTGTGTGTTTCCTGGGTGAGAGAACGCCTTTTCGTTGTTGTTGTTGTGCTAAGCTAACAGGCAGAATGCTACAAGCATAGCTCTAAAGAATGTGGCATCATGGGCAGTGTAGTCCGTGTTGCAGGGAGAATGGACTGCCATACACGTTATGGGTCTGTGAGCGCGAGGAGGGAGAAAAAGGGGAGTGGAAAGGTATGAGCTGTCGTCGAGCAAAAACGGGAGCTGGAAGCATGTAAATATAATAATAACCAATTCAGCTAAGAAGAGTGCCTGACCAGCCCAGTTGTAAGTAAGCTGTTAAGACTCGACTGTACACCGTGTTCGTGTTTTCCTCCGAAAACAATAAGCTTTGTTGGAGCAGCCTTTCAACGCCTCTCTCTGCCTCTCGCAAGAAAAGTTGACCCACACAACAAAGTAAAGCTATTTTTCGGCTACGAGCCGACAGGGACCCCGCCGTATTAGCCAGAGGTCCCTTTACTACAGTTCGGAGTCGCGGACCTTCAGTAATACTAATAAATCACACAGCAATAGTACATTCACGTTGTTGTAAAAAGCATGATAATATATTAAGTAATCCAAAGTATTCAGAATACGTTACTGTCATTGAGTAACGTAACGGAATACGTTACAGAATACATTTTGGGGCATGTATTCTGTATTCTGTAATGGAATACATTTTAAAAGTAACCTTCCCAACACTGTATATATATATATATATATATATATATATATATATATATATATGTGTGTGTGTGTGTGTGTGTGTGTGTGTGTATGTGTGTGTGTGTGTGTGTGTGTAGAGGCTGAAAGTACAAACATCACTAATGTCACATAACTTTGCCGACATGTGGCCAACAGCAATGTTTTAATGTTCTTCGTTATTAAACATTCGCACATAAATAAGTGATGTCATATTCAGTACTTACTTTTGACAGTTCACTCTTCGGCCGCTCCCTTCTGCCGTATTTTGCGGCAAAATTATCCACACCCACCGCCGCGCTATGAATTGTGGGATATATGGGACCACGAAGCATGCACCGGACCACGCTTGATATTTGGGGAAATCGACGGAGCATTTGGAGTATGCATTTGAAGTACACTTCGAATTGGGACAGCCTTCGTCGCGTCGCTGTGATGTAATCGGCCTTAAAATGCGGCCTTTAAGGCTGCAGACCCTGAATTGGGACACAGCCTTAGTTTCTTCACACACCAACAACAAGCTCCACTTACTTCCTGATAGTTCAGCTGCTTCCTGAAAGCCAGGGCTGCACCTGAGCACAGACAGATTTTCACAATAAGAGCACTCTGTCACTAATGTAACGTCACACTGACGGTTTGTGACTGTTTAACTTTGTGCTGGCAGAATTAAAGTAACTTGGTGTCACTTCTTCGTTCCTGTTTCTCTGAGCAGATTCAGCTCTGACTAAAATAATCCAACTGGTAATTATCAACTATTGTATTAAAGGCTTTATTATTTTATTCTGAAAAGCAACACGAATCTGGTGATGATCAAAGAAGTTCCTTTTAATGGCTGTCATTCAAAGCTAAATGGACTGACCAACTTGTTACCTGGGATGATTTTAGAGGTCTGGACACTGAGTGAATCAATCGAAGCTTTATCAGCTGAAATGCAACAAATCTCTGCTACATTTGATGTAACTGAACTCTGGCCTTGAGCACCAGTCCAACACAACGCTTTACTAAACACTTTAAGGCTCATGTAGCCCCATTATTTTAGATTGCACAGCTGCCTCGTGGTTTTTGTCACATATTTGTGTTTTGTTACCCAAAGATGTGCATCATAGTATAGTTTGGGATTTGGACTCAGATACTGCAGACCCTGAATTGGGACACAGCCAAAGAGAAGCTGTCTGTTCTCTTAAGATGGTCTGCCTGGACTCATGATGACACCAGAAGGTGAAGCACACACGATGCATTCACTGGTACACTTTGAGTTTGAGAGAACTGCACACAGATTCACTGTTTAGTCACTCATAGGTGGGACGTTAACCTAATAAAACACAGCTTTATTTGCTGAATGGAAAAAGTAACACTAAACTAAACTCACAGAGAAACACACAAAGAATAACACAGCCTTTAGAAACAAGGATGAACACAACAGACAGAAGCAAACAGAGGGCTTCAACACACAACACAATGATGAGGGAACAGAAAACACACAGGGAACACAGCTGAGGCCAATTAGACACAACGAGACCAGGGAAACAAGATGAAACACACTGAACGAGAATGCAAGACTTTCACAATAAAACAGGAAACAAAGAAACACAATACTGACAAGTGAGCTTGACGGGGAGTGGAGGAAAGGCAAACGAGAGGGAGCGAGGGAACATGAGGGAGCACAAGAAAGAGGAGACAAGAGAGACACGACGGGCTGGGGAAACACAATGGAACACAAGGACTCACACAAACACACATTAACACAGACACACACAGAGATACACAGAGGGAATCTAATAATCAAGGAACTAAACAGGAAATATAAGAAACACAAAACAGCATAACTAAGACTGTAAATGAACCAGAACATAAACCGTAATACAAAATATCACCAAAACACAGAAACCCACAGTGTTGGGTCAAAAGGACCCAGAACCATCACAGTACTTTTCTTTGCTCTTCACTGTTTGAGTGCAGACAGACTCCACATTAAACTATGACAGCATTGTCCCTGCTGCTGCTGTCAGACCTGTTATTCACTCACTGCTTCCAGATGTTTCTATTGAAGGTTTTACTCATCAATGAGAGTTAAAAGCACTTACATGGTGACTACCAATAAAAATGAGTGTGCTTCACTGTCAGGGCTGCAATGATTCATCCAGTAAATCGAATGACTTGATAATAAAAATATTTGTTTGATGCTTTGCATTGAGGCCCATTGTTGAATTTACAGGGAAACAATAACCTCAGATCAAATGTGCAAACCACTACAGTATAGAGCCTTGTTAGGAATAATAAACAAATAATAATAATGACAATAATAATAATAATAATAACAATAATAATAATAATAATAATAATAATAATAATAATAATTGTGTGGTTTTTTCCCATATTACTAACATGCCAATTTGTTTGTTGTGATTTATTATCAGCCAGACTCATATTTGCTTTAAATGACAAATTTATTTAAGGCGGAGTGATTTATGTAAGTCTGGGATGGTACGTGTTAACGGCTGCTCATAGATCCTACCTGCCGGATCTTCTTTTCATTGATATTGCTGTTATGACTGATGAAGCCGAGCTGGTGAGTTTCTGTGTTAACTAAGTAACATGTTAAAGCTATAAATATGACTATTACTAAACTGTACTGTCATTAATAGTGTTGCTTTGTTAATGTTGTATGGTTGTTTTATTTTGTGTCTTTCAGTTGATTACCTGGCTTCTGTAAAGGCACGGTTACTGTACTGGTGTTAGCTTATACTTGTGCAATAAAACTTATAAAAGGCAGCAATCAGATGTCCGAGCCTGAGTACGACACAGTTTCATCAGTTAAAACACACCCTTACGGTGGGAGTTTACTAAATTAAAGGTAGTTAGCTTAGTAAAAACCGTACAATAATAATAATAATAATAAAGTCAACTTAAGTGATTGTTTTTGACTGAACATCATATATAATGCATCAAAGAGTAAAATCAGGTTAAGTGCATAATCAGCATTTGGAGGAGCTCCTTATCGTTCTCTTTACTGCTCACCTCTGACAAAGTGTTCTCACAGTTTGCTAGCTTCTTTCAGCCTGCTAGCTATGCTAACAAGTCGACTACACACACTCAGTGTTGCCAACTTAGCGACTTTGTCGCTATATTTAGCGAGTTTTCAGACCCCTTAGCGACTTTTTTTCTAAAAAAAAGTCTCTAAAAAGGAGGAGCAGGGTTGGAATTGTGTCATTAAAAAAACAATAATTGCTAAAAGAATTTTAATTTGTAGTTCTAAATAAACTCTAAATGCATTTAGGACGTTTTTTACTCACTTTATGTCTCTTCCACGATGTTATTTCTCTCTCCAACAACATAGGTTACAATTAGATTAGCATGACCAATTATGCAAATTAGGTGATGACGTCATGTAGCAACTTCTAGCGACTTTTAGGACAACCAATAGCGATTTTCCTTACAGAGGAGTTGGCAACAGTGCACACACTTTACTCGGTCACATGACAGACAGCAGAGGTAGCAGCTGCTCTGCTAGCTGCTCTGCTAGCTGCTCTCATGTTAAAGGTCAAAGAAATGACGTGATGGGAGTTAGGCCTAGCAGCATTTAGTTACTCAGCATATATTTAATCCTTATTATCTGCTCCTGTCACCTCTGTTTACTTCTGACAACAAGAACATTTAGCCAACAGTTTATTAGAGCTCAGTTATTAGAGCTCAGTCTGGGGGGAGTTATTTTTTGTCCTCGTCTTTCCTCATGTTGTGCATTTTCCATTGTCATACCTCTCTGACCTGTCTTTCCCATGTGATGTTTGTGTAATGTATGTATGGTCCGAAGGGTAAGATGGCGCTGTCACGGCTGGCAGCCTTAACCCAATTTCCCTCAGGATGAATAAAGTATTATCAATCAATCAATTAGCTTTGGTAAATTATGAACAGGCATCAGCACGGTCACCTATACTGTCCTTTAGTGCTGGAGCAGCAGGAACACCAGTTAATCTGAAACCTGTTTTTCTCTCTGAAACAAAGTGACAGCAGGCTGAGTCAAAGACAGAAACCTTATTTAAACACCAAACATTCACCGGCTTCACTTCCTGATCCAGGATTCAAAGAGGACGTTGAACTTACTCAGCTTCTTCTTCTCTTGAACGTCTTCACTCTGCAGCTCTCTGCTGTCTGGACCAGGTCTGTGTAGAAACAGAGAAAATCCTCTGCTTCTTCTCCGTCATCAGTCCTCTGTGTCTGCAGGCTGAAGTCACATTAAACACTTTACACCACCAAAGACTCTGAAGCTCACAGGTCAAAGGTCAGCTGCTGCACCTTATGTGATATTAATTTGATCAATAATTAACCTGCAGCAGGTTTCTGCTCCAACACTCTAAACAACCCTGAGAACGAATAAGATAATGTGGGTGTGTCTGCAAGCTTCAATAGATAAGCATTAAACACTTCACACCAGCAATGAGTCTGAAGGTCTCAGGTCAAAGGTCAGCTGCCGCACTGTATATAACAATTCAACAGTAGACAGTGTATTGGAATTTCTTTTATTTATGTATTAATCACATTATTTTATTGTATGATGCCTTGGTGCCACTGGATTTTAACATGTCTCACACTCATACAGTTAGACAGATGGTGGGGGTCTAGTAAGGAAGTTGGGGGAAGCAGACGACTCCACAGGAAGAATCTTTTGTCTCTTCGAGGACTCTGGGAGGTATCAAGGGAGTGTGAAGCTTAAGGTGTGAAACAGTTGTGCACTGCCTTTTGTTTCTGAAGGAGGTATTTAACTGAGAGCCATGCTAGGCTGGTGAGACTCTGCTGCCTGTCTGCCCTGCGATCATGCAGGCTCTTCACAAGCTGGGTTTTTCTTTGTGTTTGATTAAAGAATGTTAGCTACCGCTCACCGCTAGGGATGGGTACCGGTGTCCGGTGCCATGATGGCACCGGTTCTGACATAAACGGTAGTAACCAGACCGAAAAGCAGCGCACATTTCGGTGCTTTATTTCGGTGCTTTTTTTCCTGAGCTGTGATACACTTCTAGCCAATCATTTTACGTTTCCGAGGATAGTAGGCGGGGCCAGGTACGTACGTTCTTTTAGAACAGAGCTACAGATTAAAAATGTCCAAGGCGAAGCGGTCAAAAGTCTGGCTGTACTTCACAGCAAAATATGCAAACTCAGCAGCCTGCAACAAGTGCTTTAAGCTGATTCTGTGATACTGTCAAAGGAGGTAACACCTCAAATCCGATGAAACACCTGGCAACGCATAGCGTTTTTTTTTAAAAGCCGAGAAATGCGCCGTATTTGATAGCTTGCTGCGAGACCTCACACCGAGCACATCTACTGCGGGTGGGTTGCCTGTTATGCAACATCCCCCAAAAACACGAAGAGGAGAGTCCTGGCCCCTAGCCCTGCCAGTGTAGCAGAAATGATGAGGATGATGATGGCAGCAGCAGCCGTTCTTTTCTGCATGAGTAGCTTAATGTTGTTCGAGTGTAATTTACGTTGAGTAGGCTAACCACGTTATTACATTAATGCATGTAAGGTGAACTAGCAAACATCATCATAGCTACATGCGGCTGTCTTCTTGTTTGATGGCAGATACTCCCTTCACCCTGGCCAAAAAGGCTAAAATGACCAAAGAAAAAGCGGAAAACAGTTAAACATGAGAGGTTTAGGACAAAGTTTGTGTTTTTTCCATTGTTTAAGCACTGCTTCCAGCCAAGAGTGATGCCATATATGCCCCATAGGTGCAGAAAAGGCTAACATTGTTATCTTTTTACAAAAAACAGCTGAACATGAGAGGTTTTTGGACCAATTTTGTGTTCTCCATTCTTTAAGCACCGGTTCGAGCACCGTTTGAGCACCGGCACCGTTTCAAAAGTACCGATTTGGCACCGGTATCGGATAAAACCTAAACGATACCCATCCCTACTCACCGCTCATATTCAGGCTTTGTTTAATGGAAAACTTCCACAACAACAGCCTGACTGTGGGCGTCTCTGCAGCCATAAACAGTTTAAACATTAAACACTGAACCACAAAAGAGGCTTAACTGAGTGGCTGAGCTTCAGTCAATGCTGGGTTGTTGGGGGACACAGTCAGTAACTGCAGCACTCCAAGGCGAATCTGTTCTCAAAGTGTTGGTCACCAAGGACCACAGGAAGGATTCAGTGCATGGGAGCTCTGGGAAATCGTCAAGGAAGAAATAACACACCGCGGACTGTTTGCACTGCTTGTTCTTTATTTGACTGTAAATAAACTCATTGTTGCCAACTCAGAAGGTCCTGCAATTGGGTCCTGCTTTCCAAAACATGACAACATGACAACAGTCATGACAAAGAGGTATGGTTGTGGTCTGAAATTTAAACTCATCGGCATTAATGGGCATGAATATCGTGGTAATTTGGAGTTTTTAATGATTTCTTTACATTTTTCTTTTTCCAGGGTGGAATGATTATACCCCTTTAATGAATTTAAAAAGAAGAAACAAAATTAAGCAGCTGAAGGTTGTAGAAATGGAAAGTTATAATGGTCCAAAATAACTACAATATTAGGCTAGAAAATGACAGTGTGAAGTTTCTGTAACACTAAATTAAATAAGTTTGTGAAATGAAACAAATCTACATACTAAAGTTACACAAAAGTCTTCCAGCCTAAATGACCACATACATGTCATTTGGCCTCACTCTCTGAATATTTAGGACCTTCACTGGGACAAACATTAATCTAGTTTTAATACTGAAGACATGGTTAATATTATGTAACAGCAGTGTTAGAAAAACGTTGACTATGTTTCCTCATCTCTGCTTCTGTCATAACTAATCTGACCACTTAGTAGTAATTAGCATTAGGTGTCTCTGTAGTTTACCAGTGTTGGCTACCATGCAGTAGCACATTTAGGAAAATGACTCAAAGAAGGTAGGTTATTAAATCTGTACAAGCGGGTTTAGTTGTACGAGAAAGTTACCTAACAGATCACTTTTAGTGTCAACTTCCCATTATGTACTTTTTTTGTCCTTGGGGTTTTCCACAGTTTCAACAGCTTCATTCACAACCAAATTTACAAGTTAGTGATCTTCTTCAGCCCTTGGTTACACAATGGTGCACATTTAAATGCCTTACAGACACCAAGACACCAATAATCTCTGGTATACAGTCATGTGAAACTATTTTTATTACTGGACATTATGTCACCTTCGTGTGCATGTGTGCATGCCTATGTTCCTCCTACACTGATAAAAATGAAATTGCCGTCTATAAAAACAAAGGTGCTCTGTGCTCCACTGCTCTGCTGGGGCCTTACTCTGTGAAACAGCCATGTTTTCTCTTGATACGCTGGCTTCTTCTTCTTCCCTCTGTCCAAAAACATATGTGATAAGTTAACTGGCTATTCTAAGTTGCCTGTGGTTGTGAATGTGAGTATGAATGGTTATCTCTGTGTTTGCCCTGTGATAGACTGGTGACCTGTCCATGGTTTTCCCAAACTTTTCCCCTGGATGGAGAAATATTAACACTTTATATTAAGAATGCAAATCATATAGTTAAGTCATGCTGAAGTCATGCATGACTGCTTATGACTGCATGAATTAATGACAAACATATCAAGAATTCCTATTGGTATTCTTAACAAAATGTCCGGTCACTGCTGGGATAAGGAGGTTGTCTGTTGAAAGTGACCTGGGTGAACTGAAATGTTCAGTCCTTTGGAATCTTTGGACTCCAAGATTCTTTCAATCAAAGCTATTGTGTTTTTCTGAAAGCTGCAGACTGTAAAACAATGGAGTCTTGGCACACCCGATTCATAAGAGCAATTTTTTCTAATCTGTTTGTGCACTTTATTCAGACTCAGAGTTAACATAAGTGCTATTGCTGCGGAAAACATGTGAAGGAATTTTCCTTTCCAAACACATTCTGTCAATAAAGATCTAACAGAATCAATCATGGCATCGTTAATGATAAAATGTTCTCAAACATTTGCAGTGATTTAAGTTAAAAATAAATACATTAAGGAGGCATCCTTGTCAGATGCCCTGGGGCGCACTTACATAAGCGAGGCTGCCATATCGCGCCATCGGCCCTTCTGGCCAACACCGGTAGGTGAAGTGTCTTGCCCAAGGACACAACAACCGAGACTGTCCGAGCCGGGGCTCGAACTGGCAACCTTCCGATTACAAGACGAACCGCCAACTCTTGAGCCACGATCGCCTCGTGTTTAATTTGGCCACCAGAGGGGAGTAAAACATAATTACAAGATATTCTGCTACTGGGCATATATCTATATTGGTCATTTCATCAAGTCCCATCTAGTATATAATGTTAAAAAATGTAAATAAGATGGAATTCACAGCTGGAAATTGTAAATTATTTCTGAGCAGTAGAATATTAAAATCATCTATATAAATTAAGAAGCTGTAATTTGAAAATGCTGAGAATTTTGACTTAGACTTTTTGACCACATGAGAACTAAAATGAACAAGAAATATATAATTATTACAACTAAAACGTAAAACTGATTCATGATGTATCATGATTTTGCCTCTATATGATCTTATGACCTGTACACTAAATTTGGATTTGACCTAGCTAGTAACAGGAAATTTGCAACGCTGAAAGCATGGTTACATGTTTTAAGCTGCAGCTCACAAAGCTCAGCTGCTGCCCCCAGTTATGAGTTTAAGCTTGTGGATCATATCGGACACATCAGCAGCTCTTTGGAGACAAAGATTTGAGATTTAAGATGAGTCATAGTCTTTCTATCCATGGTAGCTTCCACTGCTGAGGCTCGGGAAACATGAAGAGGATGATTAAGAGCAAGCACCAGCTCTGTCTCATCTAACTACACAGTATTATGATCATGCACTTATGTCTCAAACTAAGACACAATGAGACAAAATGAGTTCTGTGAGTCTTTAGATTATCAGTAAATTCTGGTGACAGTTTGACGCTCAGTGGAGCCATTTTTGGTTTGTGATGAGTGTTTTGTGAGCTTCTGTTTTGTGAATCGCTCTTTGTAATTTAGAAGATCGTGCAGAAATGTGCGCGCCCTTATCTGAGAGGACACGGAGAGAGTGTCGCAGACTCGAGGTGAGGAGATGTTCTGTCACCATGTAACCGTATTCTGTTTAAATAGATTTTCCCTGAGAAAGTTACTCTTTAGTGCCCCCTTTTGGCATGACCTGGTGTAACGTGCTCAAATCCGTCTCTGTTCTATGATGTCATCAGAAAGCGCATGTTATTGTTTGGGGAAAGGACTTCTCCCGTTCTCCCGTCCGCTGCTGTAGTGACAATTGTCTCCCTTAAGACGGTCTTTAAGGGCATTGTCGGTATGTACTTCTGTTCCATCTTTACTAATGAACAATCTACTTGAAGAAATGTGATTGCAGTGTTTGCTTAATAGAAACGTTTGTAAAGAGGGAATTAGCTAACACTTTCGGCTAAATAAGTCATTGTACTGTTATTGTGTATTTCCCCTCATCTATGGTTTCTAAGAGCATTTCATGTCATGTTGTTTCTCAGTTTTACCCTACTTCAACTGGCCTAAGTAAAGGGAGTGAAGTCAAACCCTCTTGTCTGCGTGGTCATTTTGAAGAGGAGTTTAGTCTGAATGTCGACTCTAGCAAGGCGTTAGAGGCAGAGGACATGACAGTAAAACGACAGCCTCTCAAAGACCAGTCTCGTGGGGAACTGGACAGCAATTAGAGCTATCCTCCGGAAACAGCTCAGATGTAGGAAGAAATCCAATCGACAGCAACATGTCGCAGAGAACCAGCGCATCAATGAAAACCAGATCTAATATATCTGGCTCCTCCAGGCATACCAGGAGCTCAGCTGCAAGTAAGGCAGCCGCTGCACAAGCACGTGCAGAAGCTGAGGCGGCTAAGGCTGAAGCAGCATTTGTGGATAAAGAGAACGATCTGAAGCTGCAGCAAGCAGAACTGGAAGCTTCTATGCAGCTTCGAAAAATACGTCTTGAAGCGTCATTAGATAAAGTACGCATGGAAAAAAGGGCTGCAGCTGCAGAAGCAAAAGCAGAAGTTTTGGAGGCTGCAGCGATCCAAGATGATAGCGAGGGTCTTAGTGAGATAGATGTTCCTGCTGACGACCCAGTAATGCGCACAAGAGAATATGTGAAGGGTGCCTCACACGGCAGCCAAACCACGCCCATTCTAGAAACCTCCAATGATAACACGGAGACGAAACTCCCTCAGCATTCACCGACCATAGACTCCTACCCCAAGATCTTTACGCCAGGATCTGATGTACATTTTCGACCAAGCCTCAAGCCAGTTGCGACACCACACATCCAAACCCAAACCACACCCATAATAGCAAATCTAAAGGATCATTTCCCAGGCAAAGCTGATCAAAGTGAGACCTACACCCCTAAACAAGAACCAACGATCAATTATGCACGACAGCCTCTGGACAGCGGCTACACCGGCGCGGCGTATATCACAACCCCAGACAACTCCGGTCACCCACATGAGACCACATGCCGGGAAAGGGGCCCACTGTACACTCCACTAGAAATGGAGCAGAACATGTCAGACCTTGTCAGATTTATGGCTCGACGTGAACTGGTGACTACAGGGCTCCTTCACTTCAACGACCGTCCCGAATGCTACAGAGCCTGGAAAGCATCGTTTATGAATGCCATCAGAGGTCTCAACCTCTCACCAAGTGAACAGCTTGACCTCCTCGTGAAATGGTTAGGTAAGGACTCAGCTGAACATGCCAGACGAATACGATCCGTGTATGCGAACCAACCCGCTAACGGACTCAGAGCTATGTGGGACAGGCTTAATGAGTGCTATGGTGCACCAGAGGTCATCGAGGGTGCCTTTTTGAAAAGATTAGACAACTTTCCCAAGATTCCAAACAGAGATGGTCGTAAACTAAGAGAGCTGGGAGACTTGCTGTCGGAGATACAGGCTGCCAAAGAAGATGGTGACTTGCTTGGGCTTAGTTATCTGGATACCCCTCGTGGTGTTACCCCTGTCGTCCAGAAGCTGCCATTTTATCTCCAAGAAAAATGGCTTTCTTTAGGCTTTAAGTACAAAGAAGATCGCGGGGCTCCCTATCCCCCATTCGGTTTCTTTGTAGACTTCGTGTGTCGGGAAGCACGGATGCGCAACGACCCTGGCCTCACACAGACAGCATACAGTAGTGAGTTATTAGGCAGTAAGCAATCGTCTAAAGCCGAAGGTCACAAAGCTGTGGCAGTTTTTAAAACGAGGGTCTCCCCGGATCCTCGGCCCCTTTTCAACGGTACAAGGACTGCATCGTTTCGCACCCAATCTGGAAGCGAGTCATCCACTAGAGATGATCCAGCAGAGCGCTGCCCGCTACACAACAAACCCCACCCCTTACCCAGGTGTCGCGGGTTTAGAGAGAAGCCAATGGAAGAAAGGAAAGCACTCTTAAAAAGGTACGGAATATGTTACAGGTGCTGCAGAGCCACACATTTGGCAAGGAATTGTGAAGACGACATCTCCTGCTCAGAGTGTGGGAGCAAGAGCCACATTGCAGCCCTCCACCCTGGATCTGCCCCATGGTCCACCAACACAGCACATTCCGCACCAGATCAGGGCGGGGAGGGAAATTCCAACCTGAATGAAGGTGATGTTTCCACAGCATGTACTGAGGTCTGCGGAAATTATTCCGCAGGGCGTTCCTGCTCAAAAATATGTCTGACCAGGGTGTACCCAACCGACTGCCCTGAAGCTGCAGTTACGGTATACACAATATTAGATGATCAGAGCAACAGATCACTTGCACGCACCGAGTTTTTCGACCTATTCAACATTACAGGGCCTCCTTCACCATACACTTTGAAGACATGTGCCGGAACACAAGAGACAGAAGGCAGACAAGCACGTGGCTTTGTGATCGAACCCATTAACGGGAGTGTCACACTCTCTTTGCCGTCACTGATTGAATGCAACGAGATCCCAAATAACCGTGCAGAAATACCAACACCAGAGGTAGCATTAAACCACAGTCATTTGAAGGCTCTTGCAAAACACATTCCAAAGCTGGACTCCCAAGCTTCCATCCTGCTCTTGTTAGGCAGAGATATCATCAGAGTTCATAAGGTCAGAAGACAAGTGAATGGCCCACAAAACGCACCCTATGCCCAGAAGTTGGATCTGGGTTGGGTTATTGTAGGAGATGTGTGCATTGGAGATGTCCACAGACCTACGGTTATCAGCTCTTGCTACACTAACGTACTGAAAAATGGACGTCCTTCTCTCTTTCAGCCATGCCCAAACGAGTACTATGTAAAAGAGAAGTATAGTAGTGGTAGCTCCCCTTCATTTCCCCTAACATGCAAACATCTCCCTGCTAGTGAGAAATGGGCCACCTTAGACTGTAATGTGTTCCAGACAACAAAGGACGACGACAAAGAAGCTCCTTCAATCGAGGACGGACAGTTCATCCACATCATGGAGCAAGAGGTCTATAAGGACCAAGAAAACAGGTGGGTGGCTCCCCTGCCTTTCAGATCTCCACGACCAAGGCTCCCTCATAACCACGAGCAAGCACTTGAACGTCTCAAATCTCTACAGCGGTCCTTCAGAAGGAAGCCTAAAATGAAAGAAGAGTTTGTCTCGTTCATGGCAAAGATCTTTCAGAATGGGCACGCTGAAGAAGCCCCACCTCTGAAGCCTAATGAGGAGCATTGGTACCTACCTTGTTTTGGGGTTTACCATCCCAAGAAGCCCTCCCAAATAAGAGTCGTCTTCGACTCCAGTGCCCAGCACAAAGGTTTGTCTCTGAACCAAGTACTCCTAACGGGACCAGACCTCAACAACACCCTGGTAGGAGTCCTCCTTCGGTTTCGGAAAGAACAGATCGCCTTCACTGTGGACGTGCAACAGATGTTTCATTGTTTCAAGGTGCGTCCTGAAGACCGGAACTTCCTCAGGTTCCTCTGGTTTAAAGAGAACAACCCAGAGAAAGAGATTATGGAGTTCCGTATGAACGTGCACGTCTTTGGAAATAGTCCTTCGCCGGCTGTGGCTATCTACTGTCTTAGACGTGCAGCACAGGAAGGCCGGAAGGAGTATGGGGAGGACGCAGAACAGTTTGTCACTCGTGACTTTTACGTAGATGACGGGTTAAAGTCCTTGCCCACAACAGACGCAGCTATCGACCTGCTCAAAAGAACTCAAAAAATGCTGGCTCGCTCTAACCTTAGGCTGCATAAGCTGGCTTCGAACAGCAAGGAGGTCATGAAGGCCTTTCCCAGTGAAGATCATGCCACAGACCTGAAAGATTTGGACCTTACTGCTGACACTCTACCAATGCAGCGTAGCCTTGGGCTGTACTGGGACTTGGATTCAGACTGTTTTACTTACCGCGTCCAGGACGAGAGAAAGGCATTCACTCAACGAGGAGTTCTCTCAACGGTGAACAGCCTGTACGATCCTCTAGGATTCGTTTCCCCCGTGACAATTCAAGGGAAACTGCTGCTTCGAGAACTGGCCTCACAATCTTCAGATTGGGACACCCCACTACCAGCAGAAAAGGAAAAGGTGTGGGAAAGTTGGAGAGATTCTCTGCAGGAGTTAAGACATCTGAGGATCCCCCGACCGTACTCAAACATGTCACCATCCACTGTCAAGTTAACAGAACTCTGTGTCTTTTCAGACGCTTCAGAGAAAGCAGTAGCTGCTGTCGCCTACTTGAAGACTGTGGACGCAGATGGGGGATGCTGCACTAGATTGGTTGCAAGTAAAGCCAAACTGGCCCCACGTCCAGAGCATACTATACCTCGGTTGGAGCTTTGTGCAGCAGTCATGGCAGTAACTCTGTCCGAGGCCATCACCTCCGAAATAGACATTGTATTTTACGCAGTCACCTACTACACAGACAGCAAGGTGGTGCTCGGATATATCTACAATGAGAAAAGAAGGTTTTATGTATACGTGAGCAATCGAGTTCAGAGGATCAGACGAAGCACCATGCCACAGCAGTGGCGATATGTCTGTACAGAAGACAATCCCGCAGACATTGCCACACGGTCTATCACAGCAGACCGTCTTGAGAACACAATATGGTTCTCTGGACCGGCATTCTTGTCTCGACCTGAAGGGGTGTCACCTGTGGTACAGAGGTTTGACCTTTTGGAACCAGATCAAGACAGCGAAATCAGGCCTCAAGTTACAACACTGTCGGTCACAGTCTTCAAACATCTTGGCTCTGGGCGGTTCAATCGCTTCTCATGCTGGAGTTCCCTCATAAGGGCTCTTGGTACCCTTATTCACATTGTTCAGAGCTTCAAAAGGGGAAAGAAGTGTGTCGCTCAAAAATGTGAGGGCTGGCATCAGTGCAGCACACCCCCTACCGGGGATATTCTTGAACAGAGTAAGCTAGTCATTATCAAAACAGTTCAACAAGAGGTCTACAGGAAAGAACTGGAGTGTCTTGCATCAAACGCCAACATCCCCAAGAGCAGCTCACTCGTTGCCCTGGATCCCTTCATTGACTCAGAGGGGCTATTAAGGATTGGGGGTCGTCTCATTGAGGCAAAAATAGGGTTCCACGAGAAACGGCCATTGGTTCTGCCCGGACGGCATCACGTGACCACTCTCATAGTGCGTCACTTTCACGAGCAGGTACGTCACCAAGGACGTCTCTTCACTGAAGGAGCTGTCCGATCTGCAGGTTATTGGATCGTAGGTGGCAGGAGATGCATTAATAGACTTGTTTTCGAGTGTGTCACTTGTCGAAGGCTGAGAGGGAGGTGTGAAGTTCAAAAGATGGCAGACTTGCCACCAGACAGGCTCAGCATGGAACCACCTTTTAGCAACGTCGGCATTGATGTGTTTGGGCCCTGGTCTGTATCAGCCCGTCGCACGAGAGGAGGCCACGCTGATAGTAAGAGGTGGGCTGTCCTCTTTACCTGTCTGTGTGTCAGAGCTATACACATTGAGGTAATTGAGTCATTGGATTCCTCCAGTTTCATAAACGCATTCAGGAGGTTTATGGCGATTCGAGGACCTTTGAAAAACATACGCTCCGACCAGGGCACTAATTTCACCAGAGCTTGCAAAGATATGGGGATTCCCTCAAATCTTGATGGGAAAGCTATGAAGAGGTTTCTGTCAGAACACGGATGTACGTGGACCTTCAACACACCACATTCCTCTCATATGGGAGGAGCGTGGGAAAGGATGATCGGCATCACACGTCGTATCCTGGACTCGATGCTTCTTCAGATGGGCTCCTCCAAACTCACACATGAGGTACTCACAACATTCATGGCTGAGGTCTCAGCCATAGTGAACAGTCGACCACTGGTGCCTGTGTCGAACGATCCTACAGATCCTTTCATTCTCACACCGGCTTCATTGCTTACTCAGAAGGTAGATCCATGCCCAGTACCAGAAGGAGACTTTGGACATAATGACCTCTTGAAACAACAGTGGCGCAGGGTCCAAAGCTTGTCTAACACATTTTGGGACAGGTGGCGGAAACAGTATCTGTCAACACTTCAGTGTCGAACAAAGTGGACTTCTGACCGGCCAAACCTTAAGCAAGGAAGTGTGGTGCTTCTTAAGGACAGTCAGTGCAGTAGGAACGACTGGCCCTTAGGTATCATCGTCGATGTGTATCCCAGTAAAGACGGAAGGGTGCGCAAAGTGCAAGTGAAGGTCATTAAGAAAGAGGGACCAAAGCTTTACGTCCGACCCGTGAATGAGATGATCTTGCTTATTCCTCCAGATGACTGAAATGTGTTTGACCTTGTCATATTAGTAGGTGAAACCCTGCTGAGTTTCAGACAGGGAGTGTTCTGTCACCATGTAACCGTATTCTGTTTAAATAGATTTTCCCTGAGAAAGTTACTCTTTAGTGCCCCCTTTTGGCATGACCTGGTGTAACGTGCTCAAATCCGTCTCTGTTCTATGATGTCATCAGAAAGCGCATGTTATTGTTTGGGGAAAGGACTTCTCCCGTTCTCCCGTCCGCTGCTGTAGTGACAATTGTCTCCCTTAAGACGGTCTTTAAGGGCATTGTCGGTATGTACTTCTGTTCCATCTTTACTAATGAACAATCTACTTGAAGAAATGTGATTGCAGTGTTTGCTTAATAGAAACGTTTGTAAAGAGGGAATTAGCTAACACTTTCGGCTAAATAAGTCATTGTACTGTTATTGTGTATTTCCCCTCATCTATGGTTTCTAAGAGCATTTCATGTCATGTTGTTTCTCAGTTTTACCCTACTTCAACTGGCCTAAGTAAAGGGAGTGAAGTCAAACCCTCTTGTCTGCGTGGTCATTTTGAAGAGGAGTTTAGTCTGAATGTCGACTCTAGCAAGGCGTTAGAGGCAGAGGACATGACAGGAGATAAACCTCGGAGCTGGATGGCCTGCACATTACCCATGTGCATCTTTTCAGTGACATCAAGTGAACCCATAATAAGCATTTCTATGTCTTAGACATCATGTCCATTTCTAATGAGAGATTATTTTTAAATGAGGGAAACCTGGTCTAACAACACGCTTACAACAGAGCTAAAGGTTCACCACAGTGAGACGGTGGGACTCTGATAAGAACTGAAACACTGTGTATGAACAGCTGAGACAAAACTATATATAAACACTCATTTATTCCAGTTTAGTTTACAATGATTTTAAAGTAATGTGGAACGATTCATGTTCATGAGCTGTTACAAACACAACTATTGATTTGTCTATATATGGTCGGACTACAAGGCTTGTGTTGAGGCTCTTGGAATAATGTGTGAATTACAGCAAGAAATGATGGTTTTCCATTTTACCAAAGTGGAATAAAATCACCACAGCAAAGAAATAATGTTATTGTCTGCAGCTAAAATATATGGTGAACATGGTTTTATAATAATGTGCAAACACAACCTCACTCTGCTCTATACGAGGAGCCAACCACAGCTGTCCGGGTCTTCATCCACCACCTCCACCATCTTTGCTCATCATCATTCACTTAATTGCTGATTGGTTTAAATCAAACTCCATTACAGGTTCAACTCCATTATATAACAGCATGTTGACTTTGAATCTGGTGTGCAGTGCCACCTTAAAAGATGAGGAAACTAAGAGATTACAAAAAAAGAAGTGGAGGAGTTAAAGAGCTGCAGCAGATTAACAGTTTCTGACAGTCATGTGTTAGAAATAGGACGATTAGATGAGCTGAGGGATCCATCTACTGCTCAGTGAAGCCTCATCAGAAACAGTCTCAGTGGAAGGATGGCTCTATTGTTAAGGAAGGACACAGGCAGAAAGACTGGCGTCTGTCACACAGGAACTGGACTGAAAATCAGCTGCACATATTCATCAGTACGTGCAAACATATTATAGGTGTGGAATTCAGGACAGTACCATCAGAAGTTGATCCACTGTGCAAATGTCTGATTGGCAGTGGCTTCATTTTTCACTATGAACAAACTGCTAATGCAGCATCACAGGATGTCAGCCATGGATTGGCCTCCCCAGACCTCAACATTACTGAAACATCTTAACAGAGGATGGAAACAAAGGGAACCAACATCCAAGAAAAGAGCTGCTGCTGAAAACTTCCTCGCAGAAAACACAAACAAGCTTGACTAAGAGACTCCAGGCTGTGCTGAATTATAAAGGTGGACTGACCTCCAGGGTCCTTAGTATCATATAAGCTCAGTTTGTGTCTTATATACTTTCCATTTATATAACAAAATATATAGAAAGGAGGGTGGTTTAAGATGTCTGTAGAGTTTTATTCATTATCTTTAGACAAACAAAGAAAGCACCATCCATTCGTCTCCAGTCTGTATGAAAAACAGGGGAAAGGTCAAATTAAAACTTTGAAATTCCTTTCACAATAAATCCATAAATAAACAAAATAAAACATAGAAAAGTGTTTAAACCCACTTTTCCATAAAGCTGTCAATAGGAAATGTTCCAGTAAACATGTCTGTGTTTCTGCTGTTTTCCTTTCATGCGTCCACAGCTGACAGGTAACCCTATTGGAGTCGCCATAGTGACGGGTGGCGTCTCAGCTTCAGCGTGTTGATGGGCACAGCCATGGTTACCACAGCTGGAGTTGGTATACGGCGAGCTGTGAGAGGACAGAGATGGAGAACGCACATTTAACTCTTTAACAAGAGATACGTTACGACTAACAGACGACTGCTGTCTACATGATGTCTTTGCAGCCCTTATGCTACATGTTACACAACTTTTCTTCATGCCAACAAGACTGAGGTGCCACATAGTCGACACATACAGCTGATTATGATGCATGTTTTACTATTGCTATGTTCACATCATCTGCTTGGCTTTATTATTGAAAGCCTGGAGATCCTCTGACGTGTGCATGGCTGATGTGAAGTATGATTAGTCCTACATGACATCAACAACAGAGGCAATGAAAGCTTTGTTGTTAACAGGTTGTAGGTAAAGTCAAATGTCTACTTCTACATTTGTGTTGGGTAAAGTTCTTCTCACTGCAGCAGATTTATATCTGTGGTTTCACAGGGCGTGATGTGGAGCTCAGCGCTGAGGTGCAGTTCTCCTTGGAGACCGGCATCCTGGCTGAAAATATTATCATGCTTCCAAAACATTTCAGCTTTTATTTTGAAAGAAACAAGACTTGAAAACGAATCCCCTTCTTCCTCTTTGTTCTTCAGAGGAGTGTCACCTGGACAAACTCAGGGCTATTCTAGGGTCTTTGTTATTATTTGACTCCATATAAATAAAACTGAATTGAATCAAACAAAAACTCCCAAACAGCTAAAATACTTTGCTTTATTCTCTTTTTTAACAAATACGTTGAAGTCCATCCATAACAACACAGCTGAGATCTCCTTTGTAATCAAGTGTTTCCATCCTTTGTACAGATCTGCATACAAAACAATCATTTACGTCCCACAGAAGTCTAGTTACACTTAACTATACAAGAACTCGTAAATGAAAGAAACATAAAACACATGATCACAGGTGATAACAAAAAGAGAAAGAATTCATGTGTTAGTGATGTTTTTGCAGCCCTAATGGCTCATGTTGGAGAAAAAAACTGAGGTACGTGGAAAGTTCACACACACAAGTGGGCGTGAGCGCACACACAGAGAAAAACACAACTGAACCATCTGTTTGCTGTTTCTGCTTTCATCATTTCTGCTGCTTTGTCAGGCTGGGGTCTCTCAGTGACGTGGTTGAGGTGAAGTATGACGAGTATCCCTGATTCAGTCCATGGAGACAAAGGGCAAAGAAAGCTGTTGTTAACAAACTCTATGGTGATGTGGCATTTAGCTCTGACTCTACGCTCTGCTGAATCCTTTGAACCTGCTGATCAGTAAAGCTCTACGTGCTGCAGCAGATTGACCTCATCTGTGTTCACAGGTGTGGACCTCAGCGCTGAGGTGCAGGAGAGTTTCATTCAGTTCTCCCTGCAAACAGCATCCAGCCTGGAAATACTGTCATCTTTCCCAGAAATGGTGCTCTTATCTCAGAGAAGAAGTCTGATGTAAATAACTGCATCAACAGTGATGTTCTGCACAGATCACTTTTCCATTTTGCTCTCTAGATGAGTCCCAGCTGCCTGACCTTGTGTCCAGGTGATCGTCTCACTGAGGAGCTTTTGTTCTGAAAATCTCACGTCCATCACCTGTTTCCTTTTTACTATCTCTGCTCTTTCTTTATTAACAATGCTCATAATATCACACAATTATATTCATCACCTGCATGTTTTTATCCACCTGCTGTTATAACCAAACAAATAAAAAGGATGAAATGCCTAAAATCCTTTGATTTATTACATTTGAAACAAATATGAGAGCATCCCTAACAGCACAGCTGAGACCTTTGTTTTAATCAAGCCTTTGTATCTACACACTTGTAAAGATTCATATACAAAACATAATAGAAGTAAATAAATATAAAATACACATAATCACAGAAAATGACTAAAAAATGCAGCCATGTTGTGAATTTGCATCTAAAAACATGCAAGTTTCCCTTTGTACAGGCAGATTTACAGCAGACAAAGCAATACGCTGATCGACTTTGACCGCTGCAAAAACAAAATACCCACCAAGTCTGAAGTCGATCAGAGGAACTGTTGACAGACTGACAGACAAACAGATGCTTGATTCATTAGTGCGATTAAATGTTCTTCTTTAACAGCATCACTTCATGTGTTTGTGTTCCAGGAATAAAGGTCTGTTTAAACTGGACGTCTCCTCAGCATCACTCGTGCTGTCATGGTTTCAAAGCTGTGCAGAAAGAATCTGAGGGATGATACAGAGGTGACCAAAGTTACAAACATCCAGCTGTGCTGGAAATGTTTGCAGAGCTCCAAACTCTTTGGCTTTCTGTAGAGCAAGTATGGAAGAAGTACCTGAGCTAACTTCAATTTAGACGATATGAGGAAAAATGCTGCTTCCCAAAGTTTCCTACAAGTATCCAGTTTATATTTAGAGAAGCGAAGGGTCTTTATCCTGACAACTATTCCCTGGTGGATCCCTGTCCTGTGACAGTAGCAAAGAATGTGTATCAGTATTATCAAAGCCACTTCAATAACCAGTTTTTAAAGCTCTCTAGCAGATGGACTTCAGCCAGTAGCCTCTGTCTGCTGTGTACAGAAGGTTCTATGATTAAGCACACAGCAGATGCTGCACTACAACAGTAGCAGCAGCTCAGCTTCAGTTTGGTTCAATGCCCTTTTTGACCTATGAAACAGCAGAAAATGAAACATTTCAACACCCGTTTGTTAGCGTGAGCTATTCTGCTGTTTTTCATCATTTCACAGGTGAAATAAAATCATAGTACATTTACTTCCTGTAGGAGTGATCATGTCCAGCCTGACTGAGACCATGTATTACTTATGAGAAAAGCCAACTTTGAGATTCCTAATCAGTCAGCTTTGGAGAAAACTGTGTGAACAAAGCTCTGCTTTCTCTCTGAGGATGCTCCATCCTGGACAGTGTCGCAAAATCAGTTTTACCCCGGTTCTTTTTATTCCTCGAGCATCCAGAGATGGCACCAGACTCAGTAGTCATTTTCACAAAATCTTTATTCATCTACATTCATCTTCATTCATCGTTAA
>NW_024387213.1:0-38470 GCF_900408965.1 Simochromis diagramma | reverse complement strand
TTGACCGTAGTGTAGCAGTGGTCCAGTGTCCTTTCACCTCTGGTGGGGCATGTGATGTGTTGATAAAAGTTCGGCGCTGCGCGTTTGAGGTATGGCGCTATTAAAGTCCCCCGTCACAATAAGCGCAGCGTCCCGGTGTTGTGTCTGGTGCTGTGTGAGTGCCTCATGCAGCTCGCATAAGGCGGTGACCGTGTCCGCTTGTGGTGGAATATAAACGGCAACTTACAATGACCGATGTAAATTCCCTGAGGTAGATAAAAAGGACGACACATGATGGACAGTAGTTCCAGATTTGGTGTGCAGGAGCGTGTGAGAGGAACAACGTTCGCACTGTTGCAACCAGTGTTGTTCACCATTAAACACACGCCGCCTCCCCTTGACTCCCCGAGTCCCGTGTCCTGTCCATGCGGTGAACCAAGAAGAACTCGGCCGGCTGGATGGCGTGGTCCGGCACCGCTGGGTTCAGCCATGTCTCGGTGAAGCAGAGGAGATTGCAGTCCCGAATGTCTCTCTGGAACTTTATCCTGGCCCTGAGGTCGTCAAGCTTGTTCTCCAGTGACTGGACGTTGGCGAGCAGGATGCTAGGCAGAGGTGTGCGGTGGTGCACGAGCTCTCAGCCTGTTCCTGACGCCGGCTCGCTTCCCTCTAGGCCGCCGCCGCTTCCCTTTGTTCTCCCTCGAGATCTCACTCGGCCAGCTCGGGTCCGGAGTTAAAAACTTCGAATTGTGAGTACATTGTATACCAATAGAAACAAGAGTGTCACTGTCATACCTAATGTACCCAATGGTGATGGGTTTTGCCGATTTAGAAACGCTGAAAACTAACTTAAAAAACAAAGACAAAGAAAAAGTGGTCGGAGCAGTCGTGACGGCAGCCGACCTCACCGGCGCCATCTGATTATCCCAAATTGTCACTAGGTGTGAATGTGCGAATGAAAGTGAGTGTGAATGGTTGTCTGTCTCTGTGTGTTGGCCCTGCGACAGACTGGCGACCTGTCCAGGGTGTACCCCGCCTCTCGCCCTATGACAGCTGGGATAGGCTCCAGTGCCCCCCGCGACTCTGAAAAAGGATAAGCGGAAGCGAATGGATGGATGGATGGACAATGTGAGCCCCAAAACGCTCTTCAATATTATACTGTCAAAGTACATGTGTAGTATGGTGAAGAGAAAAAAAATAGCTAATCAAGCTAATCAGTGACATATGAGTCTATGAGTGACCTTCAAATCATAGACTCAAGTCTATGATTTATACAGAACCTACACAAACCTCCTTTAAATGCAAGAAGTAGTTTACGTATTTGAATTGGTGTGAGAAAGGGTTTGAGATCTTCTGCCTCCACAAACAAAAGATCACTTTTTTGTTGTACACCAATAACGTCCGTCAGATGTTCTACAATGCAGATTATTTTCTCTCTGTCTAGTGCCGGCAGGAGCCTTGTGAGTTCCTCTTCAATTTTCCATCCCTGAAAAAGAATTAAGAGGAAACTGAATGGTGTAGGGAGACAACAAAAAGGCCTGCCATGTTATAAAGTGGTAGTGGGTAATAATCCATCAGACTGTCAGCATTTACACACACACTTCTTTCTGTAGGGCAACGCAAGCAGTGAAGTCCAAGGTCAATGAGAAGTACTGAGTGATGCAACTCGAGCACAAAGTACAATCCAGAATCGTTAACAAGTATAACAGCTATCTTCCCAAAAAAACAAGCCATCATCAGTGTCATCTACAATGGAAACATAGCCTTTCACATACTTGGTACCTTTGTGGACAACTGCTGACACATCCAAAGTGGTCTGATTAGTGCAGCCGGCTTTTGCCACAGCTTCTTGAATGACAGCGTTGTAAAGATGATGATTGTAATCACTTGCTTCTCCAATGATTTGAACTGTAGGTGGAAACAATTGGCCCACTGACAGGTAGGACTGCAGTAACTGATGCCGTTCTGTCAGAGTCTTGCATATGTAGCCTGGCTAAATTAACCAGCCCAGAACACAGATTATCTTTGGGTTCTTTTAATCTGAATGATACAGTAAGCGCTCAGAAGAAAATAAAAAGGTTGTAAAAATAAAGAAATAAAATTGTTACAGACAGTTCTTATCCAGTAACAGCTTTGTGCACTGGTAACCCACTGCTACTGCAGGTTATTTCCCCAACTTTATCAGCATCTGGAACTCAAGGACGTCTAGCGTCATTTTGTGTCTGATATAAACCCATACAAAAATAAAACAAACTTAGCAGTGCAAAAATAACTGTAGTGGCTTCTCCTGCTAAGATACAGAGCCAAGATTAAACAATTAACAAGGTACATGTTGAGTATTGCAGCATCGACAGCGATCAACTCGAAGGAAAATGACGATGGAGGCAAAAATGTCCTTAATATTTTGGGAACTTTATTCCTCATCAACACGCGGCAAAAGTTTTCTCATGGGTGCCATTTTCGTTGTGGTATACTTTTTTTTCTTCTTTCTCTTCTTTGGGGCGTGATGACGCAGCATCCGTGCTCTTACAATGGAACAGTGCCTCCTTGTGGTGGCAACTAAGATACTGTCTCTGTTAAACCACAGTAACCATAATGCAGTTAAACACTGTACAACATGAGTACACACAATGAATATCTTAACACCCCCTCTTGTACTTAGGTTGCTGGAATCTAAAGAAAAGTTGTACACTAAACGATAAACAGTTGTACAATCTCTACCACACTTCCTTTTTTCTTTTTCTCTCTTTTTTTTTTCTTTTAAGCACCAAACATAACGTCAGCAAACTTAGCAAGTTTTAGCTTAGAAACAGGTTTGGTCATAACATCTGCAACCATTTCTTCAGTGGTGCAATATAACAGACACATTTTCTCTTCATTTACAATGGACCTTACAAAATGATATTTAATGTCCACATGTTTGCACCTCTGTCGGCTCACAGGGTTTTTAGCCAGGGCAATTGTTCCCTGGTTGTCCTCGTACACTATTGTTTGAGTGTATCCGTAGTCATCTATACCTTTCAAAAGCTGTTCTAAATATATACACTCTTGCATTGTGGAAGCCAGAGCCATATACTCTGCTTCACAGGTAGAGTGCGCCACAGTGGGCTGTTTCTTGGTCTTCCATGAAACTAAAGAACTGTTGTTACATAGACATACACAGTAACCAGTAGTGCTGCGTCTGTCGGCAGTGTCACCTACCCAGTCAGCATCACTGTAGGCCACTAGACCTAAATTTTCATCTGTGTTTCTTCTAAAACACAACTTCTTATCTTCGGACCCTTTGAGATATCTCAACACATGTTTCACAGTTCCCCACTGTTCTTCTGTAGGTTCATGGAAATGTTGTGATAACTTGCTTACCACAAAACTCAGTTCAGGACGGGTACCTGATGCGAGGTATATAAGACTGCCTACAGCCTCTCTATACATCCTCACATCTCTTATCTTAGTAGCACCTTCTGTGTAACACAACTTCTGATCACAGGGAGTTCCTCTGGGTTTACAGTTCTGCATGTTAAACCTCATCAGGATCTTGTTGACATAAGTTTCTTGTGACATTGTTACACATCCATCAGACTGAGTGAAATCAATACCCAGAAAATGCTTAAGTCTGCCCAAGTCTTTCATCTTAAATTTGACTGAATGCATTTCTTTCGCATCCTTCATTACCTTTTCATTGCCAGCAGCAATTATCAGGTTGTCCACCCAGATGATCATAATCACCTTACCATCTTTTGTCTCTTTGGTATAAACACAGTGGTCTGCTGGGTTTTGCCTGAAACTGCTCGCTGTTAGGTATTCATGCAAGATCCTATTCCAGTTACGACCAGATTGTTTTAACACATACAAGGATTTTTGTAATCTACAGACTAACCCTTCTCCCTCTTCATAACCTTCTGGCTGATCAATGTAGATTTCATAATCAATGGGAGGGTGTAAATATGCTGTCTTCACATCCATTTGATGGAGTAACAGGTTCTCCTGCGCTGCTTTCTGTAACAAAAATCTTATGCTGGTTAAGTTGGCTGTTGGTGAGAATGTCTCTCCATAATCTATCCCCAACTGTTGGCTGTATCCCTTGGCTACGAACCTTGCCTTGTATCTGTCGTTTCCCTCAATGTCACTCTTAACGGAATAAACCCACTTCCCCCCCACTGTTTTCTTTCCCTTTGGCAAAGTGGTTAGGGTGAAAGTGTCATTTTCCCGTAACGAGTGAATTTCTTCATCCATGGCTTTGATCCAGTTCTTTGAGTTAGCTGATTCTATGGCTTCCTTAAATGTGTTTGGGACACCACACACTGCCCTGTAGCAGTAGTCTATGGTAGTGTGGATCTCATCGCTGTCACTGTTGGCAGCTACAAAGTCATTTAAATGTCCCGGTTTTCTTCTCTCCCTAAGAGGATACCTTTTGTTGACAAATCCATCACTTGTCACACTTGTCTTTTTTCGTTCACGCTCATCAGGTATACCACTTTGTGGACTTTTGTCTGTCACAATAGGTTCTGGAACCTCATTGTCCTTGTCACCTTTCTCTGAAGGTCTGTTAGCCATAGAATGTCTTACTCTGCTACAGTCATCATTTAGTTCTCCCTCATCTGTCTGTGTTTGTCTTTCTACATTTACTTTGCTCACAAACTTAACAAGTCTATGTTTCTGAACTTTCTCAGTTTCGGGGTGGTAAACTAAGTAGGCGGGACTGTTCTTATCATAACCTACAAAGAAACCTTGGTCACATTTTGAATCAAGTTTCCCCTTGTCCTGTTTGTATGCATAGCACACAGACCCAAATTTCTGCATTTTTGACAAGTCTGGCTTTTTACCTGTCAGCATTTGGTAGGGTGTTTTCCCTGTTCGCTTATTAAAGCATCTGTTCCGTGTTACAGCAGCAGTTTGAATGGCATAGTTCCATAGGCATTTCGGTAGCTGACTCTCAATTAGCATGCACTTGCCCATCTCGAAAAGAGTACGCCACCCCCTCTCGGCTGTACCGTTCTGATGGGGTGAGTACGGGGCTGATGTCTCATGCTTAATGCCATTTTTCCTTAACAGGGTTTGGAAATCTGTGCATGTGAACTCTGTCCCATTGTCTGATCTAATGCATTTTACGTTGCCATATGGTGCAACATCCGCTAGAAATTTCTCTGTTGCCTGCACTGTATCAGTTTTCGTCTTCAGGAAATATACAAACACTGAGTTTGAATAATCATCAGTGAATGACTGCACATATTTGTACCCATCAATAGATTCAGTGGCTATCGGACCTGCTAAATCTGTGTGTACCATTTGTAAAGGAGCCTTTGCTCTTGTATCAGGATCTCTGTTTCGGGTTTGTGCAAACTTTCCCTGGATACACAATTCACATTCCTTTTCAGGTCTATCGGTTCTCCCCTTAATCTGCATACCGTTAACCACACCTTGCAATCTTACTACATTTTCATAGTTGCAATGACCTAATATCTCATGCCATGCCTGTATGTCATGACAGGTGTTACACTTATCATTACCCTCAACTTCAGTCTGCAAATAGTACAACTTGCCATACACATGAATGTTAAAGTTAGTACCGTCTTTGTGGGTCAACATGTCCTGCCCTTGTTTAAAGGTGACTGTTGCTCCTAATGCAGTGGCTGACTTTACAGAGAATATGTTCTGGGGGTATGATGGAATAAACAGCGCATCTTTCAGCGTTGCTTTGCGTCGCTGGCCTGTATTGTCAATCAGGAACACCTCTGCGTCCCCCCTCTGTTGGGCGACGCCTCTGCACTGGGTACCGTCTGCCAGTTCTACGCTGTGTGACTCCGGTCTGAACGCGTCGTCGAAGCTCTTGAACTTGGCGATGCTGTTAATGATGTGTGAGGTAGCCCCAGTGTCCACCAACAGGCCTTTCTCCTCAATGCTGTATGCTGACTGCTGGACTTTGATGTCTACGCCCTTAATACTGAAGGCATAATCCGGCGTTTCTGCTTTGGATCCGTTGCCGCTCTCATCTGCGACCTTCCGCGCGCCATCTTGTTTGTCTTTATGTCTACATGTGGTATCACTGTGTGTGCTGCTTTTGCAGTGACTGCACCACGTCCTCCGTCTGCACACTTTTGCTCGGTGGCCTTTTAGTCCACACTTGAAACACACAATGTCCACATCGCTCTTGTATCTGCATTGTGCGCTGGATCTCGTGTGCTCACGCCCGGTTCTTCCTCCTGTTTTCATTACGTTGTCGCTACACTCCGATGCGCTTGACTTTTTAAGTGTCTTCGAAACTCCGTAGCTTTGTTTTGAACTCAGCAAATGTCATATCGTCTTTATCGTGAGTAACGTATATTGCAAATGGCTTAAAACTTTCAGGTAGACCTTTTAAAACCATAGCAATCAATAATCCATCACCTAAAGTCTCACCCGCATTGCGCAGTGCTGTAATGGCGGCCTCTGCTCTGATGACATAGTCTGTGACAGTCTCTTCCCTCTTTTTCTGAAGCGATGATAGCGTGGTGTACAGGTTGATGATTCGGGGCTTCCCCTTTCCAGCGTAGTAGTCCCTCAATATTTCTAATGCTCTTCTCCCATTATCAGGGGCATCTCTCATAATCAGTGAGAGGCTTTTATCGTCCAAAAATTGGATTAACTCGGCGTAAGCGTCAGCGTTCTTCTTACCGTCTGCTGCTACTTCAGCCTCACTGTTCGGTTCCTTCAGAACAGTGTCTTTTAATCCCAACAAGTGCAAATATCCTAGCACCTTAGTTTCCCAAAGTTCATATCTGGTCTCATCTCCGTCAAACATGAGTCGAGGCAGCCTGCTTGCTCCTCGTTGATCCATGTTGCTATTTAGCCGTTAGCCCGTTATCCGTTGTGGCTCCGGATCTTCATGAGAAAAAACTCTTCTTCGAGTCGGCCCTGGGCCCATAACCTGTTGAGTATTGCAGCATCGACAGCGATCAACTCGAAGGAAAATGACGACGGAGGCAAAAATGTCCTTAATATTTTGTGAACTTTATTCCTCATCAACATGCGGCAAAACTTTTCTCATGGGTGCCATTTTCGTTGTGGTATACTTTTTTTTTTTTTTTCTTTCTCTTCTTTGGGGCATGATGACGCAGCATCCGTGCTCTTACAATGAAACAGTGCCTCCTTGTGGTGACAACTAAAATACTGTCTCTGTTAAACCACAGTAACCATAATGCAGTTAAACACTGTACAACATGAGTACACACAATGAATATCTTAACAGATACTCAGGGTTGAGTAACCCCGAACTGTCCAACTCGGAATATTCGGTTTCAGAAAGGCTGATAACAATTAGTTCAATCAACGCGGAGTTGCTTTAACCCCAAGTTAAGCGCGCGCACGAGGATACATAAAGCCCTGATTAGTGGAGCACAGATTAAGCGAGTCACCATGGAGACGGAGGGAAAGAAGGCGCGGTCAATGTATTTTACAGCGCTTGAGGCCGAAATTCTGATGGCAGCATATGCCGATAACATGCAAATTTTGCGGAAAAAAAAGTAACACAGCCTCAGCTGCAAAAGAAAGGGAGCATGCATGGCAAAACATAGCCGACAGAGTCAATGCGTGAGTGTTAATTTAAACATTGATCTAGGGATTTCCACCCATTTAACACGTTATTTTATTATATTTTATTTTATTTTTTATTTTATACATTTTATTTTGTGATGTGATGTGAGCGCAGGTGCAACCCAACAGGCCCCAAACGTTCCTGGCAGCAAGTAAAAATGAAATATAAAAATATAGTCCAAACAGGTAAGGTGTAATTGTATTATGAGCCATAGTGCTTGGTCTGTTTGTCCTATGTAAATCAAATGCAGTTAGAGGCTACATTAATTGTCTTTCTGTAAGCACTTATTGAAATTATCTGAGCACATTACAAGTACATATTTGCTTACTCTGTATGCTCAAATGTGACCCGTTATAGCCAACAGAAAAAAATGATCTTCACAGTGCAGAGAACACAAATTAGCATCCATTACTATAATGAAATAATTTGTTAGTTTGAAATGCTACAGGGAACTATGTACCTGTACATTAATGCTGTGGAAAGACTTCCTGTTCACATAGTCTCCTTTAAGGAGCAATGATTGGAATGTGAGTGCCATCTATACAGCCAATCACGCCTGGGAACCCTGAAAATAAATGTAAAATTTAAGTAGTAGTTAAAGTATCACCACATCATGTATTAAGTTTTGTTCATCCTGCTACCTGCAATTTTGTGGAATCCCTCTTTGATAAATCTTGTGGGTCTATGACCGGGGAACACCACAAACGAGTACAGGAGACGTTTCAGTGCAACTGTAACATTCCTGACTGCCCGACAGACGGTAGCCTTGGAAACGTGCTCAGCGTCACCAATATTATACAGAAAGCTCCCGTTTGCAAAAAACCGAAGTGCAATAAAAATAATATGTACAGAACTGAGGGGATGTCCGCGATGTGTCACATGAGCAATATTAGGCCTGAGGATGTTATTCAAATGAATTATAGATTGTGCTGAAAAACGGTAACGTTCACACAGAAAATCATCAGGAAATGATAAAATGTCCGAACGCGCTCTAATCACTCTCTCCCGGCGGAGAGCTCTGCGGAGAATTTGGGCTTCAACATCTACTGGCTCTTCAAGGAAGGGACACGCCATGTCTGACACTTCCTACAGTCAGGTTTCTGACAAAGAGGCGGAGAACGTCAGGGTTAGTTGAAGTAAACCTGCTAGGGGGCAGGTTAGCTTCACGGAGTGTGTCGTCATAGTAACTCACTCAGAATTAATCTAAACTCGCTTTGTGAAACCGAAAACCTAGAGTTTTCGTTCACTCAGGGTATACTTACTCAGAGTTTGCACTAAACCGGCTTCCTGAAATAGGGCCCTGTTTGCCTTCGTTTGAGTTTGTTATTCATGTTATCAGCCACAATATATGCTCGTCTTTTGTTTACCCCTGAATTCCATGTCCCTTTCTGTTTTCACTTGCGTCCATTCAACAAACACACCGGCATAACCGACATAACCTGCCATGACAATTACATTTATTGGCAATAGTTTGTTGTAAAATAATTCCATTCAACACAATTCTAGAACTGTATTGTATTCTTTTTTTTCTTTTTATTCATCAGTCATCAATAACAATGTATGTTTTGTTAGGGGAATGTACTTGTCATGGTCTGCGGAGGTTGGCTGGAATTTCCATGAGGCTCCTGAACCTACCTGGGATCCGCCCCTGGGCGGGCGCCACCTCCTCCAGTTCCTGCACACCTTGAGTCAATTGCAGGCAATCAAGCCACAGTGATTTAAGCCTCACGCTGACATTCATTCACCCCCAATTTGTCATCAACCTCATGACAAAACCCTCTCTGTGATTTACCTTGTTAACTAAACTTTCTTGTGCTGCAGTTTCTGGATTCACCTTGGCTCAAACCGTTGGGTCACACTCTACTCTCAGACTTAGGATACCAAGGCCCCACTCTGGAAATCACTCTGTGCCTCACCTGCCTGCCCTCCTGCCATCACACTCCATCTGCTCACCACAGATCCCCATTGCCCTCCTCTCATCCCTCTGTTTCTCCTCCTGCAAGTAAGAATACCTATACAAATTGCTCACCACTTCAGGGCTCCCTTCATTACTTCCCTAACTCCATTGTCCTCTCTCCTCAGTGTGACTGCTTACTACCCAGCTCTAGTCTGCATCTCATGCCCTGTTCTCTCGCTCTGGTTCTGCGTTCCCCTAGCCACGTTACCCAGGCCACGCCATGTCAAGCTAAGTTAAACCACCTGCTGTCTCTGTTCTGGGTTCCTGCGCCAGACTCCAGTTTTAGTACAGTCCATTCAGTCCCATGACAGTACTATTTCTATCTGGTTGCTTTTGCAAATAAAATACGTTTTAGTTTTCATAATTTCTATTTGCAGATAGCCTTTGGACCAGCTAATAGAGCTGGAAAATACAAGAAATCTCTTCTTAACATGACTGCATACAATTCACAGCAGTTAATTTCAAGTACACTCACAGATCATCTCTTGGCGGTTTATGGGCAACTGTACCAATCTTTTAACCATGTGAAATACTTGAAATTCATTCAAGTGTCATGGAGCTCCTTTTGCTGCTCTAAGGTGCTGTCTTCACCTTTTCTCCCAGGGCGGTGTCGGGTCTTGTGTGTCCTTTTGGCTTCTACACCCACATGCTATTCATCTGATCCCTATCACTGCTAATCGATCCAGGCAGTACTGAAGGCCTTGTTGGAGTGCTGTTCATCATTGGGTCGTTGTTCTTACCTCTGTTAGTGTAGCCCAGCTCTCTCTAGTGTGCTTCCCTGTGTTCCCTAGTACTTCTTCTAACACCTGTCTCGGTCTCCATGCATAGATCTTCCTGGACACTTGCCTGTTTCCCTTGGACCTGACATGGATGAGCGTGAGTGAGAGTGAGTCACAGTGTGGAATTGGATTGATTGTGTTTCTTGTCAGGGACTGCACGACGAGGAGTGTGAGTGAGTTTTTCCTGATCCTGGACCTTCACTTGGAATCCCTGGAACCCTCTTCTCATTATCACTGTATATATGTAAATAACTCACCCGGTGTTGTAAATAAAACCCCTTTTGACTGCACAGCTATCTATATTAATTATTTACTACAATATTAATCATGATTTTGTACAAATGATAGAAAAATATATACATTAATAATACAATAACTACAATCAATCAAACCATCAGGATTACCAAAGTTATGTTTAATCCCCATGTCTGACAAAAATAATGTTCTTGAAAAGTGGTTGTAAAAGTATCAAACATTTATCACTACTGTCCTGATCCTCACCCTTCTACATTTTCCTTCTGCCTTATAAATATGTTTGTAATCATTACAAACTAAATGTAAATGAAGATGGTCTAAAAGTTCTAAACTAACTTCAGTATCACTTTGTATTTTTGTTTAACTGCATGTTAACAACACTTCAGTTAAGCTGCAGTTCTAATGTAACAGATCTGTGAGTAGTGTCTATAAAATGTCTGATAAAATTTCTTGCTGTTGCTGTAGCCCACCTGCTTCAAGGTCAGATGTGCTGTGCTTTCAAAGATGCTCGGTTTGAACTTCAGCAGTCTTATGCCTGCATGCCTAAATGCTTTGAGTTGCTGCTGATGTGAAATGCTGGTTAGATATTTGGATGAGTGTGGCGAGCAGTGGGAGAGGCATAAAAGGCCACAACACCAAGAAAAGCACAGTGGGGGGGGGACTGTGGAGAAGGCAAACAAACTCAACAACTTCTTCAACAGGTTTGACCAGCCCACAACCCCCCCACCCTCACCCTCACCTTTACTACAGAGCCCTCTCCCTACTCTCCTACCTCCCTCGCTTCCCCCCCTCCCTGACACTATGACATCCTCCCCCTCCTCCTTCTCCAACCCCTCTCTAAACAGCACGACAGCCTCTCTCCCCCCCTTCCAATCATCTCCCAGTGTCACAGTGGATCAGGTCAGGAGACAACTGAGGAAGCTTCGCCCCAGAAAGGAAACAGGCCCAGACAAGGTGTGTCCGAGGATGCTAAAGGCATGTGCTGCTGAACTTGGGGAGCCGCTACAACGAGTCTTCAACCTCAGTCTGCGACTGGGGAGAGTGCCCGCCCTATGGAAGACATCCTGCATCGTCCCGGTCCCCAAAAAGAACCGGCCCAATGAGCTGAATGACTTCCGACCGGTGGCACTGACGTCACATCTTATGAAGACTCTAGAGCGGCTCTTCCTCAACCTCCTCCGACCACAGGTACAACATGCCCAGGACCCACTACAGTTCGCCTACAAGGCAGATGTCGGTGTGGAGGATGCCATCCTGTACCTCGTACACAGAGCCTACTCACACCTGGACAAGGGAAAAGGCACGGTCAGGATCCTGTTTCTTGACTTTTCCAGTGCCTTTAATACAATCCGGCCCTGTCTGCTCCAGGAGAAACTAAACAGGATGCAGGTGGACCCCTGCCTGGTCGCTTGGATCTCCGACTACCTCATCGACAGGCCACAGTACGTCAGGCTGAAGGACATCACGTCTGACACTGTGGTCAGCAGCACAGGAGCACCACAGGGAACTGTGCTGTCCCCTCTTCTCTTCACCCTGTACACCTCTGACTTCTGCTATAACTCTGAATTATGCCACATTCAGAAGTTTGCAGACGACACAGCCATCATGGGGTGTATCTGGGATGACCAGGAAGAGGAGTACAGGAGCCTGGTGAGGAACTTTGTCACATGGAGTCACACAAACCACCTGCAACTCAACACTTCAAAGACCAAGGAACTGGTTGTGGATTTCGGGAGGTCCAGACCAGGTCCACTGCCAGTTCAGATAGAGGGAGAGGAGGTGGAGGTGGTCAACACATACAAGTACCTTGGGCTGTGGGTGGACAATAAACTGGACTGGTCATGCAACACGCAGAACCTGTATAAAAAAGGCCAAAGCCGACTGTACTTCCTCAGGAGGCTGAGGTCTTTTAACATCTGCAGGAAGCTCCTGAGGATGTTTTACCAGTCAGTGGTCGCAGGAGTCCTTTTCTATGGCGTGGTGTGCTGGGGGAGTAGCACAGCAAAGATGGACTCATCCAGCCTGGAGAAACTAATCAGGAAGGCTGGCTCTGTGGTCGGCATGAAGCTGGACACTCTGGTGACAGTGGCAGAGAAGAGGACCTTAAAGAAACTGATGGACATTATGAACAATGCCGGGCATCCTCTGCACACGGTCGTAAACAATCAGAGGAGCCTATTCAGCGACAGGCTGCTTCTCCCAAAGTCAAAAACCAACAGACTTAAAACCTCCTTTGTCCCACACGCCATCAGACTGTTTAACTCCTCACTGGAGGGGAGAGGGAGGAGAAACAGGGGGACAAGGGAGGGCGGGAACAACTGAGTTGTAGGGGCTTTTCTACACGGTGCAATACTTGCAATATTTGTTTTTTGTTTTTTGTCTCTTTCTTATATTTGACTGTGCAATAATCACTGTGCAATATACTCACTCAAATGAGCAATCCTATTTATCCATATTGTATATTCTGTATCTATATATGTGTATATGTGTATATATGGTGTATTTATGCTTATATCCTTACTCTCATTCCCCTTAATGTATCTGTAACATGCAACTTCTTTCGGTGCTTTGTTACTGGAAACTGAATTTCCCGGAGGAACCCACCCGAGGGATTAATAAAGTTTCATCTAATCTAATCTAATCTAATTAATAAAGTGGTTGCTGAATGTATGTAGTGTGACTTTACTGGACTATACTGTTATGTGTTTTCTTTGTCTGTTTTCTCATGCATAGAGTTTGACGAGTATTATTTTGCTCTTCTCCATTTCATCAGTTATGTAAAGTTTCAAAGACATTCTTCACATTTCATTTTGGTTCTACATTAAGCTTACACTCTGCAGAACTCTTTCAATGATCAGTAATATTTTGAGGAAAAAAACAAAAACTAATCATTTTGATGACTCTGTAGTGTAGTCAAAGTTTTACATTCATTCATCACAGAGTTTAAATAATTGACTGACTATTGATGTTTTTGACAAATGTGAAACAGTTTCATTGTTGAAGTGTCTTTTTCACAGATGAGTCTGTGTTATAAAAAGTGTCCTAACTGTTCTGAGACGAGCATGCACAGTGGACTTTTCTGCTGTGAGAATTGCACCAAATTGATTGGGAGAACCTGTAATTTGGCTAATCTGATAATTTGTTTCACTGTTTTCATTTTATACTTTTAATTAAAGAACAAAAAACTAGAAATCCAGTATTTAAAAACACATTACCTGATGGTGGTGTGTATTCTTTAGAATTTTCTTGATGGATCTATAATCTGTAAGTGACAGAGTCTCAAAAAGCAGAAGTACTAATGAGGAGGTTTTTGTCACAGCCTGAATCACTGTGATACGTGTGTCATCATATGTCTGACAGTAATACACTGCAGAGTCTCCTGTCTCTGCTCGCTTGGTAATGAACTGGTAATCAATGTTTGATGAGGATTTAGAGTTGAATCTGTCTGAGGAGAATCCTGTTCCAAATTCAAGTGAGCTGTCAGAATGATGAAATCTGAGAACATACTGAGGAGCCTCTCCAGGAACATGTTTATACCATCTAACATAATTCCCATCATATCTCTCTATGTTGCAGTTGAGAACAGCTTGTTGACCTGGAGAAACTGTGTGGACAGCAGGTGTTTCGGTCAACATGATCACTGCATCAACATCTGCCAGGAAACACAGAAAAAACTGAAGGTTAAAGTTTAGCTCTAAATATGGAATAAAAACAGAAATGAGAAGAAGATCTTACATGTTAGAGCAGTGATGAGAGTGCAGAGGGTCCACAGCATGTTGTCAGTGTGAGGTGTAAATGATCTTTACTGTTCAGCTGAGATGTGAGTAAGATTGTGAGAAGAGATACTGGAGCTTATAAAGACACAGAGGAAACCAAAGGAGGAGGAGATTCAACAAAATTACTTTCATTCATAGATCAAATGATTTATGAGGAGTTTCACATTTCACATGTTTCTGATTCATATTCATCATTTACACTCATGTTTGTCATAAGAAACTACTCTTTTACCAAAATCTACCAAAATCAGTACATTTCAATATTGCTACCGTTCTGATTCATGTACATGTATAAAGGGAGTGGGAAGAAGTACACATTTATTTAATCCCACCTCTTTGCCATAAGTTATCAGTTAATATTTAGTCAGCTTCCTTACTGATATAATCTGTAATAAAAATAGTGAACAGATTTCCAATATAATATATATACTATAATATCACATCATGAAATTTTTTAAATAGAGACATTCACTTAATTTCGAGAAGATCATATTTTTATAATTCTTCTTGAGCTTTCTTAATAGCTCTTTTATTTTAACATGGACCGGTCTCAAAAAGCACAAGTAATAGTGAGTACATTTTGTCCCAGCCGGATCACTGTGATACTTACTCATTATTATCATGTCATCATGTGTGTCAGTAATACACTGCGGAGTCTCCTGTCTCCGCCTGTTTAATTATGAAGTGGTAATCAATGACACTTATAAAGACACAGAGGAGAGCAGAACTGAAAGAGGAGTTTCAGAAAAACAGCCTTCTTTTATAAAAGACTTAAATTACCAATATAAATAATTTATAAGATAAGATAAAGATAAGATAAGATAAGAAAAAACTTTATTAATCCCTCGGGTGGGTTCCTCTGGGAAATTCGGTTTCCAAATAGCACAGCACCGACAGAAGTTACAGAATGTGAGCAGAATACCATATATACACATATATAAATAAAGAGTATTGCACATTTCAAGTATTGAAGTCTATTGCACTGCACCGTTGGTTATTAACAAAAAGTATTGCACAGTGAAAAGGCACTACAGCTTAGTTGTTCCCCCCTCCTTTGTCCTCCTGTTGCCCCTCCCTCTCCCCTCCAGAGAGGAGTTAAACAGTTTGATGGCATATAATTTCATACAGTGAAAACTGCCTTTGTATGAGCATTATTGTTTCAATCTCAATGATTTCACATAATCTCCTTTGTATTTGCTCTTCAAAAACTGATAAAGGACTTAATCAGTGTATATGTCATGGTACTGGGTCTGCGAGTCAGGTTTTGGATTTCTATTCTTTGATTACTGTTGTTCATGATTTTGTTTTTTTTTTCCAAGTTCTCAGTGATCTTAGTTCTCCCTCCCTTAGTGTTCATCTCAGCCTGTGTTTAGTCTCTTCCTCCGTGTTTTCTCTGTGCTGTGTTCTTCGTATCCTGTCAAGTCTCCCTTGTCTCTGTGTTCGTTCATCTCCGTTGTCTCCCCAGTCAGTCATGTCTCCCTGTGACTGTTAGTTACTCTTGTCTCTGTGACCCATGTTCACTCTGCCTCCGCTGTCAGTCGGTGTTTTGTGTCAAGTCTGTATCTCTGTGCCTTCTCCTGCTTCCTGTTTTACTTTGATAGTCTCGTGTCCTTTCTTAATGTTTCCAGTTTTGCTTCCTTCACATCTGGTAATGTGTGATTGCTCCTAGCTGTGCTCTCCTCCTGTGTCTGATTTCCTTGTTACTCCCCGTCTATTTAGGCCCTGTATTTGCCTCTGTCTTTCCCCTGTTATGTTGTACCATCATACTCCCTCATTGCTATGTGTTTTCTTTGTGGCTTCTGATAACTTCTAGCTCTGTGTTTTTCTAGTTTCCAGTTTTGGTTTTGTTTTTCTCCGTTGTAATATTCCGGGTTTTTGTCAAAGTAAATAAAGCTGCCTTTTTCAGTTCAACCTTTTGTTTGAATCCTGCATTTGGGTCCTAATCCTGCCTGTCACAGCCGTAAAATGACAGTATATGGTTTATAATAATGATAATAATAATGATAATAATAATAATAATAATAATAATAATAATAATGTATACTTTATTGATCCTCGTGCGGAAATTCCTCTCTACATTTAACCCATTCACTCAGTGAAGCAGTATATTCCTCTTTCATAACAACAAATTAGATACATTGATTATCTAAAAAAAGAAAAGAAAAAGAAAAAACAATACACAAACACAGAGAAATTCACTTATCTGTATATGTTTACATTCTCTTTCTACCTCACTAACATGCTTCTTCTCTCTGCAACTAGAGGCTACAGCTTGGAATCTGATTCAGAAATAACATGTTGACAATGTTTTTGATCAAACGTATTTTACAGTACAATGGTATTGAAAGCTGAAGATGTGAGGTTTTATGTGTGAATAATGTGTGTATATTTTTGTGCATTTTTTAATTAAATTGAAAGTGCAAATGAAAAAAATACAATGAATAAATTCAATAAAGCAATGTTTAAGGTGTAATTGTGCGGCTTTGGTGCACTGAGTTTGGTGCACAAACAGAAGAAGTAATAGTGAGGAAGCTTTTGTCACGGTGTAAATCACTGTGATATGTACTCATTAACAGAGTTGTCCCACATCTTACAGTAATAAACTGCAGAGTCTCCCTCCTCTACATTGTTGATGATCAAACAATAATCTGATCTTGACTGATGAGTGGATGTGAATTTTGGAGAGGAGAACCCAGAGCCATATTTTGGAGAACTCCAGCCATGATACATCCCCAGTACATACTGAGGACTTCCTCCTGGAATCTGTTTATACCAGGCAGCAACATAAGTAACAGTCCCCAGGTTACAGTCCATGGTGGCTGTCTCTCCTTTCCTCACTGATAAAACAGGAGGTTTCTGTGTCAGCACCGTCACACCACTCACACCTGCAAACAAGAAGATATGGAGTCATGAGAAACACACTGACATTTGAATATAGCATGAGGTCTATTCCTCAGTATATTTTAGACTCTTTACATGTTAGAGCAGTGATGAGAGCACAGAGAGTCACCAGCATGTTGTCAGTGTGGGCTAAGAACTCAGTGGAGAGGTGATGGTGGAGGAGCTATTTAATACAACTAACAGGAGGAGGAGCATTGGAGGTTTTTTTTGTTTTGCCTGTATTACTAATATTGTTAGTGTTCTCAATGGTGTTGGTAACGTTTTGTCATCTTCTTTTTTCCATTGTTCATTTTTTGTTTATTTGTTGTTTTGAATTTTGGAATAGTTTCTCTCTCCACATCCAAAATGAGACAGGATTACAGTTGGTTACATTTGATACTTAATCTTGTGCTGTATTCAAAACTTAAACCTTGATTTAAATTTTTCTACATTTAAACGTATCACTGTCTAGAGAACACTGTTAGAAATTGTTAATGTGACATTTTGACATTTTTGGATGATGTTGAGGTTCTTCTATATTTACCTCACTAAATGTTACTCGCCAGTCTATAAATATAGAACAGCATGCATTTTCACTGCATTGTATTTATTTCTTTACATATTTATTTGTATTTATTTAACAAAGTTAGAGCGGACATTTCACAAATGTGGTTAAACGTTGATTATGTTCTCGTATCTTCACCTTACTAAAATGTAACAATTTCAGGTTTGTCATTCTAAATTTATGTTAGTGGCTACTTTGAAAATGTAATCTTGTTTACTAAAAAGGAAGGCAAATGTTGTATATCCAATGCTTTTGAGTGAATGCAAAAATATCAGTTCCTTTGAATATCTACAAATAAACACATGACTTAAACATTTTACTTTATTCTGATTTCTAACATGTAAACTTTGCATTGAGCAAACAGCAGAAGCAGTAAAGAGGCATATTCTAAATGCACATTCGGGTCCTTGACTATTCATTGGGACATTCTGACATCTTGATTGTAGGAAAAAAATAATGGCAATAAATACACACAGAGAAATTCACTGATCTGTATATGTTTACATTCTCTTTTTACCTCATGAACATGCTTCTGATGAACTAAATGTTGGGTCTAAACATACGACCCTGCTGGAATCAGACCACGAGAGACTACAAACAGAACACAAGAGCCACTCATTCGCTTTACTTGCAAGGGGAGGTTGCACTCACAGAACTTACACAAGCAGCCTGTAGCCAACTCAAAACTCCCCTCGCAGCCTTGTATTCAGTGAACACACAACACCCAATTGTAAAACCCATATAGTGTGTCACAAAGGCACACTATATGTGTGTGTGTGTGTGTGTGTGTGTGTGCGAGCATGTGAGTGAATATGTGTGTGTGTGTGTGTGTGTGTGTGTCTCTGTATACGTGACTTCCTGATACACAATAGATGTTTACAACATCCCTAGTCATAAAAGGGTCATCTCCCCTCACCCCGTATATGGCTTAACCCCCTTTAATGGTCCACTATATACAAGGTACAGGGGAGCCCATAAACGGCAGAAAGTAAAAATTCCTTACTAAATAGGAAACCAGAATCTTACATGGAACGTGCCTGCACTTTAAGGAAAGGTTTAAAATTTTAAACACAACAATGATAACTTTTAACACAATCAATCCAAAACTAAAGCTGATTCAAAATAAAAACTCTCTTTAACTAGAGAACCTGATCTGAGTTTGATGCAGTCTTGTTTTATTTTGACTGAATTTTAGTGAAGCATGAATTAGTGAAATTATTGAACTGTAAAATAAAGAGGATTTGTGTGGTCTCGTTTTTTTCTTATTGTGGCTTGAAATCAGATTAACCAGTTAACAATGTGAGAATGTTTTTGATCAAACATGTTTTACAGTACAATGATATTAAAAGCTGATGATGTGAGGTTTTATGTGTGAATAATGTGTGTACATTTTGGTGCTTTGTTTATTTAAAGTCAAAGTGCAAATAAAAAAAAAATACAATGGGTAAATTTAACAGAGCAATATTTAAGAACTAATTGTGTGCCTTTGGTGCACCGAGTTTGTGCACAAAAAGCAGAAGTAATAGTGAGGAAGTTTTTCTCACAGTGTAAATCACCGTGATGTGTACTCATTAACAGAGCTGTCCCATGTCTTACAGTAATAGACTGCAGAGTCTCCCTCCTCCACATTTTTAATGATCAATCGATAATCTGTTGTTGACTGATGAGTGGATGTGAATTTTTGATGTGAATCCAGAGCCATAGTTTGGAGAACTCCAGCTATGACGAAACCTCACTACATACTGAGGAACTCCTCCTGGAATCTGTTTATACCAGAAGGCAGCAGAGTCAGTAACAGTCCCCAGGTTACAGTCCATGGTGGCTGTCTCTCCTTTCCTCACTGACACAACAGGAGGTTTCTGTGTCACCACCGTCACGCCACTCACACCTGAAAACATCAAAAAGACATGGAGTCAAGAGAGAAAAGTCGCTGGAGGAGCCATTTAATACAAGTATTAGGAGGAGGAGCTGTGTCTCCTCCTTTCTCCCTATTACATCATCGTAATATTGTTTTTCTTTTGTCTTCATTTATTTCTTTATTAGCATCATAGTGTCTAGATAAAGACTGAAACATATAAACAGAATAATTGGAAAAATATACCAAGGCCTCCAGAAACACAAAGGGAATAATACCTACATTAAAACAAAAAAGAACTAGACATACAAATAACAAAGGAGAATTTATCTTCTATGTGGGTGACACACAAGCTCAACAGACTGGAGAGAATTTGGTTAGAAAAAATTGAATTTGTGTCTTTGTTACACCTTAAAAGCAATGTGAGTCACAGCAGCAGGAGGCAATGTGGTCACATGAATGACACCCCCTCACAAAATCTTTGGACATGAAAGTTCAAATATTTTGGGACGATACATGTTTAACTCTAAGAAAGGAAATAGGTGGCAAAATCCCTGTAGATCCCATGATGCTGTATCTTGGAGTAATTAAAGGGTATATAAAGGATATCTTTATGAGAGGATGGGTTTCTTGCAAAGGTCTAAAGGAGACGTCTTTTCACAAAAGTGGAAGGAATGGATTGCATTCATGTGTCATGGTCCTGAGTCTTCTGCACAGTGTTTTGTGTTTTTCATTCAACTTCTGTTCTTGTTAGATATTACCGACTGGTTATATGTAATGGTTTTAATGTTCAATGCAAAACAACAAATGACAGCAGAAAGATGCAGAAAGGTTTAGTTTCATAACTGGGCTTCATTAATATTCTTTAACAGTAAGTTAGGTTTAGGCAAACATCGTACCGTGCTCAGCTGTCTCTGAATGATCAAATGATATGAACTGAAACATTTCCATTAAAAACAGCAGGTCCATTTTATTTTACAGGGAGCCTATTTGCCATTTACTTGAGTTACTAAGACCTGCAGGTGCATCCTGGAAACGAAGAAACAGAAGCACAGAGAGGCGATGCTTCACTAACCGAGAGTGAAGATTCATTTGCAAATCTACAACCAACATTTTAAACCAGTGACACTTGCCTTCTCTCTTACTCAGGAAGAAATATTAAATGATGCTCTCTAGTGGTCAAATATTACTTAGTCTGTATGTCAGAATATACTTGTGTTATAACTATGGGAGCAAGAAAATTGAAAGTTTTGTGCTTATGAGTGTTGTTTTCCTCGGTGTGCCCCTCTCTAAAATGTAACAGTTCATTTCAATCACCTTCAATTTATGTTAGTGCAAAACAGTGGCGCAATTTCCCATTTATTCACAAGAAAACACATTTTTAAATCAATGCTTTTATTAATTTAATGCAAAACATGAATTCCTGAAAATACTTGTTAAAAACCAGCAAATGAATACATGACTTAAACCTTTTGCTTTATTCTGATTTCTAACACGTAAAGACTGTAATGAGCAAACAGCACAAGCAGTAAAGAAGCAGATTTTAAATGCACACTCTGGTCCTCGACTATTCAGTGGGACATTCTGACTTCTTGATGGTTTTCTCTGAAGTCTGTGTGCCCAAAGACACTTTACATGTATAAACCTTATCCATGTTCCAGTCTGATGTCTGGATGGTCAGAGAGCTGCTGATCTGGTAAGTCTGGTCTGGTCTCTGAACAGCAGTGCTGGTAGAGATCCCACTGCTCACTGGAGTCCCAGCAGCCAACCAGCTCACATCTGCAAAAGGCACAGACTGACTGGACAGACAGACCAGAGAAGCTGTGTCGGACTGGAGCTCAGCACTGGACGGAGGGAAGACTGTCAGGACAGGAGGAGGGAGGCTGGAGCCTGAAAATACATGAAGGACAAACAAAAAAAGAGAAATGAAAGGAAAGAAGGAAATTGGAAATGAAGTCATAAAACCAGAAGTAATCAAGAAGAGTCAATATGGAATAAACATAACATTTGTTATGAAGTTAGAAGAAAACAAAACTAATGTATAAAATATGAACTAAAATATATGGATCCAACATATCATTTGAATTTCTTTTTGTATTTTTACAATATAAAATATGATTAGTCACTGTTTAATTTTCCATGTAAGATGTCTTTGATTTAATTCTACACATTTCTGCATAACATGTCAGATAATGTGGGTAATTTTCTTTCATATCAAAGAAAAGTTCTAATCACTTCAAAGTAATTTTGAACTTCAGTAACAGTGTTAACAACTATTGAAGAAAGAGAAAACGGCCCTATGTATGTTTTTGAAATACCAACCTAAACATAAATTAAAAGCAATAACAGAAACAAAAAACAGCATATTTCACACCACTGTCATAGAACTGGTTTGACCCCATTTCACATTTTTTAAACATGTCATTCATGTCTCCTGTATATGAGACAACCTGAAACTATTTCAGATTGTACAAAATCATAAAAAATGATGCAGAACAAGAAACATATTGAATTAAGTAGTCATCAGCAGATTTTCGCAAAATCTCTCTTGTTTTATGATCAGTTAAAAAGTACTTACTTGTCACAACCAGCTTGGTGCCTTGTCCGAATACCACAGTGATTCAGTTTGTATACATGGCTGTACAAAAACCTCCTGACTGTCACTGATGAGGGGAGAGGAACTGAAACATCCTGTAGAGACCAACTTTCACTGTCAACATCTCATTCCTTTCATCTGTTTGTATTTTATAACTGTGTCTCTCTCTGTGTAGTCATGTTTATTCCTTCATGTCACTTGTTTTGTGCAAGGTTTAATAAAGTCCTCATTATTTTATCAGCATTAATCAGAGCTGTACTGTCTCTCAATAAGATTTTGGCCACAGTCTGCTTCACTATGAACCAGCTTTCTTGGGAGAGTCTTCCCATGTCTGACAGGAACTCACTGCAGAGTCTCCTGTCTCTGCATGATTGATAATAGACTTGAAATCAGTGTTTGGTCAGGATTTAGATATTAGTCTGTCTGAGGAGAATCCTGCTGAAAAGGCAGGTGAGCTGTGAGAATGATGAAATCTCAGAAATGAGAAGAAGAACCAGGAACCTGTTTGTACCAGCTGACATAAAAGCTTTCAGCTTTTTTTAATGTTGTATTTGAGCAGGTTAAAGTTTAGAAAAGAATAAAAAAAAATAAGCAATCCAATGTTTAATAGGACATTATCTGAACGTTGTATGTTACACTGAATTTTCTTGATTGGACTATACTCAAGTGAATGAGTCTAAGAAAGCATATGTACTGCCAAGAGGTCTGTAACACATTGTGATAAGTACAGTGTCTTCTATTTCTGCGAACTTGATAGTTAAATGATAATTAATGTTTGATGAGGACGTAGAGTTGAATCTTTCTGAGGAGAATCTTATTTCAAAGCTTTTGAGCTGTCAGAATGGAGAAATCTTAGAAACATACAGATGATCTTCTCTAGGAACTTGTTTATACAGCTAATAGAATTCCTATCATCTCTCTCAATGTTGCATTTGAGAACAGGTTGTTGAAAACTTTGTACTTAAGTACAGTGAGTAAGTATTTGTACTTGGTTACTTCCCACCTCTGGGGACAGAGAACCTGTTCTAAAGCCAAGTGAGCTGCCAGAATGACAAACTGAGGAACCCCTCCAGGAAATTGTTTAGACCATCTAACATAATTGAACCATGTTGCAGTTGAGCACAACTTCTTGACCTGGAGAAACCTTGTGGACAGCAGGTATCTGGAAAAACACTTCCACTGCATTAACATGTGCCAACAAACACAGAAAAACATGTGTGAAATGTCTTTCTCTAAAAAGATGGGCTATGAAAGAGATGAGAAGAACGTCTTACACTTTAGAAAAGTGATGAGAGAGTAGACAGTCCCCAGCATGTTGTCAGTGTGAGGTGTAAACATCCTTTAATATTCAGCTGAGATGTGAAAATGATCGTAGTGAGAAGAGAAGCAACAGAAAAAATTCAATTTAGCTGCATTTTTACTTCATATGAAACATTTTTAAAACTGATTGTGTAACTTTAAAAGTATCTGTTTAGGCTGAATAATGTCATTTACTGCAGCTAGAATGTGACAGTTATCAGAGTTTTAGACAACCGTTTGTGAAATTGCTGTTATTTAAAAACACGCACATAATTGTGTTCATATATATGACAATTTGTGGTGGTTGTCGTATTCCTCTATATTTTATACTTTCAGTGATGAATGTTAAAATATATCAAAAAGAGTAATTCAGTGTTTATCAACACACTGTCTGAAGTTGTTGGGTTTTCATTGATGAACATTAAAATAATTCAAAAACTATTTAAAGGTGGTGGGTTTACACTGAGTTTGCTGAATGGGTCTTTTGTCAGCATGTGAAAAATAGAGCATCAAAAAGCAGAAGTATTATTGGGGAGGTTTTTGTCACAGTGTAAATCACTGTGATACAGCATTATTGCTGTCCCATGTCTTACAGTAATAGACTGCAGAGTCTCCCTCCTCCACATTCTTGATGATCAAACGATAATCTGTTGTTGACTGATGAGTGGATGTGAATTTTGGAGCAGAGAACCCAGATCCATATTCTGGAGAACCCCAGCTATGATAAAACCTCAGCACATACTGAGGAACTTCTCCTGGAATCTGTTTATACCAATATACATAGTCAGTAACAGTCCCCAGGTTACAGTCCATGGTGGCTGTCTCTCCTTTCCTCACTGATAAAACAGGAGGTTTCTGTGTCACCACCGTCACACCACTCACACCTGCAAACAACAATAAGACATGGAGTCAAGAGAAACACACCAACATATAACTACTAATCTGAAAAATAAATGAGGTTCCATACATGTTAGAGCAGTGATGAGAGCACAGAGAGTCACCAGCATGTTGTCAGTGTGTGTTGAGACCTGTGACCTAGAAAGAGAGCACTGCTTCTGTAGGAGGAGGAGAGGAGGTTTGAACCATTAAATATGTCACTGAAACTCAGAGAGACTGACAGGAGGAGGAGCTAAACCTGCATAGCTTGTGATGTTTTGGGTAATTTATGTTCAGTGGAGGGTAATTCTGTTTTTGTATTAATAATTATTGGTGATTGTGTGCTGCTGCATTTTATTATGATAAATTGTTTGCTATGTCTCCTGGGGAGGTGTTCCCTCTTGTCTCACCGGGAGGATTCCCTGGGGCAGACCCCGGATATGCATATCTCTCGGCTGGCCTAAGAACACCTTGTTGTTCCCCCAGAGAAGCTGGAGGAGATGGCTGGGGAGAGGGAGGTCTGGGTTCCTCTGCTTAGGCTGCTGCCCCTGTGACCCAGCCCCGGATAAGTGGAAGAAGATGTATGTATTAGGGGTGCAACGATACACAAAATTCACGGTTCGGTTCGATACTTTGGTGTCACGGTTCGATATTTTTTCGATACAAAAAAATGTTCATGCTTTTTTAATTTGTAATTTATTAAAATTATAAATATATATTTTAACTCAAAAGTACAGTTTTTAAATTTAATGTTGCTGAAACAACCAAGTAATAAAAAAAATAAATCTATCTGATCGAGAAATCACTCATCTTTGGAAAAGAGAGTTTATTACAGAGAAAAGGCTCTTTCCAAAATAAAAGCTATACTATACGCTTCTTCTGGGCTATATTCTCAGCAGCATATTAAACATATCAGGTCCCCATAAGGAGAATCATGTGCTAACGGCTGTCTAAATGACTCGGGTAAAGTTTGTAGCATGCGTGCTTGTTGTTTTTGTCTGCTTCCACTTGTCTTTGCACTAGGATGATGTCGGCGTAAATGTGCAGTCATATTCATTGTGTTCCCACTAGTGCTGTCAGCGTTAATCTGAAATGAGGTTAACGCCACAACACGGCAAATCTCAGTTAACGAGCTACCGCGGATCGCCCCGTGCGTGGGGCTGGACGGCCAACACCTTAACGAGCTAACTGCGCTAACGCACTAGTTCCCACCAATGTAATTGAGCATTGCGTGGCACATCCGACATACTGTTTTACTTTTGTCCATGACGCGCTTACCTTCAGGGTCATATGTCACATGAAAACCAAAATAGCTCCAAACGCCAGATCTGAATTATATTTCATATAATGTTGCGCCATTTATGAATACTGAACAATTGAACTATGAATTATTTTAGTACTAGAACTGTGTGGGCGCCTTTTTTTATTGCAAACTTGAGCCACAAGAGTTTTGTGATATTTCTCACAAATTAAATCACTGTGATACAGGCGTTTTGATTTAGTTCTCCTGAGTCACAAAAACAAATACCAGCATCTCACATCTACATCTTGAGAGTTAAACACAACAATTAGAGGACTGACTAATTTGCATTTACTAAAACATTTTGGTTTTAGACACTAGTATTCATTTTTTTATTCACGTGTTTTGTTCTACAATTAATGGTTGGAAATGTTAACTCTTCAGAATTCATAAAAGCTGTAGTGTCACTCAGTTGTGTTTTGTTTGTTTTTTGTCTCAGTATTCATGATTGTGTTATGTTCTACGCAATAGAGTCTATGTTTCAGTGCAGTACAATGCTTACCCTCCTCCTTTTAACTCTTAATCCACGTCTAATGATGATGTTGAATTTAGTCGGTCTGAGGAGAATCCTGTTACAAATTGTCCTCATTGAAAAACTCTCTACATGCTGAGGAGCTCCATCAGAGACTTGAACCATTACAGGCAGTTCCTTGAATGGTTTTAGTTTAAATGCAAATGTCCTTGTTGTCAAACATCAAACATTTTCTTCTTTTCTTACATTTAATGCTGCTGGATGTATTTTTATAACTATTTAAGAGTTGAGTCTGGTGTCTAAATTTATATTACTTATACGTACATGCATACAATGTAGGTCTGCTTTTTTGTATAGGATTTTGCATATGAGTAGTTGTTGGCTGAATAATGTGGATTTTCCCCTGTTTGCTTTGTTCATGATGTCAGGTTTATATCGTTGATTGTCATTTATGCTTAGAAAAATGTAACCATATATGCTTAGAGGTGTATAATCGATTGTGTAGTGATAGGATGTGTGATCCTTAGGAGTCTGCAAAGACTTCGTGTGCATTTCAGAGTGCTCTGACATTCACACCCACATCCTGGGAGCATGGGAGAGGTCGTACCGTCTCTTATTGTTTTGTGGTAGGATAAACGTATCTATGTCTGTTTTAGGCTAAGTGCCTTTTGTTTAGATGAACTGCTGGACTTCCAGACCAAAACCTGTTCTAAAGCCAAGTGAGCTGCCAGAATGACAAACTGAGGAACCCCTCCAGGAACTTGTTTAGACCATCTAACATAATTGAACCATGTTGCAGCTGAGAACAACTTCTTGACCTGGAGAAACCTTGTGGACAGCAGGTATCTGGATAAACACTAACACTGCATTACCATCTGCCAACAAACACAGAAAGAACATGAGTGAAATGTCTTTCTCCAAAACAATGGGCTATGAAACAGATGAGAAGAACGTCTTACATTTTAGAGAAGTAATGAGAGAGCAGACAGTCCCCAGCATGTTGTCAGTGTGAGGGTGTAAACATCCTTTAATATTAAAGTAAGATGTGAAAAGAATTGTAGTGAGAAGAGAAGCACCAGATAAAATTTAATTTTGCTGCATTTTCACTTCATATGAAGCATTTTTGAACTTTAACAGTATCTATTTAGTTTGATTAATGTGATTTACTGCAGCTGGAATGTTACAGTTATCAGAATTTTAGACAATCATTTATCAAATTGCTGTTATTTAAAAACACGTACATAATTGTGTACATATATGTTACAACTTGTGTTGTTGGTGGTCGTCATATTCCTTGATATTTTATATACTTTCAGTGATGATTGCTAAAATGTATCAAAAAGAGTAATTCAGTGTTTATAAAAACACTCTCGAAAGTTGGTGGGTTTTCATTGATGAACATTAAAATAAATTTAAAAATAACAATAAACACAGTATTTGAAGGTGGTGGGTTTACACTGAGTCTGTTGAATGGGTCTTTTGTCAGCATGTGAAAAAAAGAGCATCAAAAAGCAGAAGTAACAGTGAGGAGGTTTTTGTCACACTGTAAATCACTGTGATACATGCTCATTAACAGAGCTGTCCCATGTATGGCAGTAATAGACTGCAGAGTCTCCCTCCTCCACATTGCTGATGATCAAACGATAATCTGATGTTGACTGATGAGTGGATGTGAATTTTGGAGCAGAGAACCCAGAGCCATAGCTTGGAGAACTCCAGCTATGATGAAAATACAGCACAAACTGAGGAACTGCTCCTGGAATCTGTTTATACCACCGAGCAGCATCATTAGTAACAGTCCCCAGGTTACAGTCCATGGTGGCTGTCTCTCCTTTCCTCACTGATAGAACAGGAGGTTTCTGTGTCAGCACCGTCACACCACTCACACCTGCAAACAACAAGAAGACATGGAGTCATTAAAAACACAATCACATATGAATCCTACAAATAACTACTGATCTGAAGTATAAATGAGGTCCCATACATGTTAGAGCAGTGATAAGAGCACAGAGAGTCACCAGCATGTTGTCACTGTGTGTTGAGACTTGGAACTTGGAAAGCAATAGCATTGTTTCTGTAGGAGGAGAGGAGGTGTGAACCATTAAATATGACACTGAAACTCAGAGAGACTGACAGGAGGAGGAGCTAAACCTGGATAATTTGTGATGTTTTGGGTAACTTAACTTTAGTAAAGGGTAATTCTGCTTTTGTATTAATAATTGTTGCTGATAGTGATGTCTCCCTCCTCTCCCTTGAAATTGTGGTGTTATATTTTATTATTATAAGTTGGTTTCTATGTTCTTAAGATTTATTATTGATGCTTTAACCATTACCAGTTTTTATATTTTTACAAAAAACAGAGCAGAACCCCATTAACTGTTAGAATAAATTTTTATAATTAGTCAAACAAAATGCATAACTTTTCATGTAACGTCACATGAAACCGGAGTTGTTAGGGTTAGGAGAACATTTTATAAAATGTTACGTCATTAATGAATATTGAACAACTGAACAAAGAGTTCAAATACAGATCACTGTAATACAAACGATTCACAAAAACAAAGTTTCTCTCATCTACATCTTGAGAGTTAAACAATCTGATTATCACTGTGACACATATTATTGTAAACTGATGAAACTGAGCACCACTGTTACTAACACTCAGGATGTAACTCTTCTAATCGTGGTGCACAATGCTGGTGGTGAATATCTGTTTGCACACAGGTGTGTACAAAAAGGTACTCACAGACATACACCATTGATTGGCTGCTGCCTCTAAACCTATTGTGATTTGTCGGTCTTGTGTGCCGCTCAGTAACATTCAATATTGATTATTTACTGTTACTTATGCTTATGTTGATTGTTGCTGTGGGTTCCATACTGTGTTGTTCTCTTTTTGCTTGTTTTTTTTTTCCCAGCAGGTGATCAAACAGATTTTTAGTGTCTTTTCTCTCTGTCTCTCTGTTTTTCTTTACCTCTCCTTCTCTTGAGCCTCTTCCCAACTTCTCTTTTCTTCGTCTTTCCTATCCCCAGGTTCTGTCCATTTAGATTGTAATAATTAAATAATAATTAAAATTAAAAAAATAAATCAATACATAAATAATAAATATCGAACAAACTGTGACAATCAAGTGGAACATTATGGCAAAAGCTGTAATGATCAGCTCGCAAAAAATACATCTGTTGGACATTTTCCTTGGCCTTGAGACAATAATTCTGATTGCTACAGTGCCAGGCAGGACATACGAAAAAAAAAAAAAAAAAAAAAAAAAAGAGTTGAGTCTGATTTCCATTAAAGTTATATTACCTATAGATAACAGCATACAGTATTGGTCTCCTGTTTTGTATTTTTGAATAGTCCCCTTTTGGCTTTTTTCATGATTTTCATGATTAATATTAAAATAAAAAACAAAACAAATAACACAGTATTTGAAGGTGGTGGGGTTTCAGTGTGTTTGTTGGAGGAGTCTTTTAAGCTCTGATAATAAAGCAGAAGTATCTGTGAGGAGGTTTTTGTCACAGTGTAAATCACTGTGATACCGCACTGCTAGCAGAGCCGTCCCATGTCTGACAGTAATAGACTGCAGAGTCTCCCAGCACAGCTCTCTCCTCCAGTCCGAGTCACCTCCTGATAGAGGGAGAGCCTGATTAGCTGATCAGCCCCAGCTGCAGTTAAGTAGCAGAGGGGGTTGTTAATCAGCACAGGAGCACAGAGGCTGCAGCCAGAAAATACAGTGTTCAACAACTGCAAATTCCATAAAAGTCTGAAAGTCTAGAAAATGACAGTAATGATATTAGCATTATTTGCAGAAACATTAAGTTTTCAGCTTAAAATTTCCAAACTATGAAAAACCATTAAGAACATCCAGTGAAAGGGAAGCACAGAAAATATATGCTGTTCCAAAAAAATTAAAGAAACACTTTTTAAGAGTATCGCATCAAGTATGTTAAATTTCTGGTCTGATCAGTCAAGTAGCAGAGGTTTGTTAGATTGTTAATCAATTTCAGCTGCTTTAGTCTTAATTCAATCAACAACAGGTGCACAACACGGGCAATGATGAAAGAACAATCAAAACAAATGATTTTACACGTGGAAGTCACTGGCATTTTCCCCTTTTACTTTTTCTGAGTGTTTCTTCACTAGTTTTGTAAATGGCTATGGTCAGTGTCATAGCTGGTAGAATGAAGAAAAACCTGGACTCCAAATCCTCCAGTATGGTGGAGGAGTGTGTGTCTCTGGTCCAGTGGATTCCGGGTTCCTACTGGTGCACAACAATACTCATGAGGAGAGAGCATACAGGAACTTCCTGAAGACCAAGTGAACTGTAAAGGAGTAGAGTTGAGAGTAGAGCTGCAGTAAAGATTAGTTACAGAGCTGGACTCCATTTAGTTTATTTTATTATGAGAAGTTCATAGACCAAACCAAAGAGGTAAACTGCCTTTAATTTACCAAATTATAGTGAAATGCAGCCTGAAAATATAATAATATAAATCACATTTTATAGTCCAGGGAAGTCTCATCTAATGTTACAGAGAACTGACACGACTTCATTTGCATTAAGTTATAAAAGATACCGAGACCTGCAGATGTATCCTGGACAGGAAGAGAGGGAGGAGGAGAGATGTGATGCTTCACTAACTGAGTGTGAAGATTTATTTACAAATTTATAACCGACGTTTTGAACCAGTGTCACCTTTCCCTTTGAGTTTTCAAGCAGAATTGTGTAATGATACTCTCCATTCTACAAATATGGAAAAACAGGCATTTTCAGAGCATTTCTTTAGAATTAAACAGTTAAATGTGGTTACACATTGGTTATGTTCTCATATCTTCACCTTACTAAAATGCAACAATTTCAGGTTAGTCATTCTGAATTTATGTTAGTGGCTACTTTGAAAGTGTATTCTTGCTCACTAAAAAAGTAAAACAAATGTTGTATAGCCAATGCTTTTATTGATATATGAAAAATAGCAGTTTCTTTGAATATCTGCAAATAAACACATGACTTAAACATTTTGCTTTACTCTGATTTCTAACATGTATCATATCAAATTATAACAAATTTATGTGTATAGCACATTTAAAGACCAAAGTACACCAAAGTGCTTCCCAGTAATACCATAACACAGATAAAATCACAATATAAAAAATATAAATTACAGATATAAAATAATTACATAATGTAAATGCAGAGCCGGATGAAAATCACTCTAATTAGCCTCGGATGCTAGGTTAAACAAGTAAGTTTTTAGACATGATTTAAAAGATTGAATAGAATCAGATGCGCAAACGTCAAGAGGAAGATTATTCCATAATTTGGGTGCGGCAACAGCAAAGGCACGGTCTCCTCTAGTCTTCAGCTGAGATCTAGGTTGCACTAAGAGCAGTTGACCCGATGATCTTCGTGCTCTCTAAGGGCTATACTGACAGAGGAGATCAGCTAAGTAATTTGGCGCCCTATTATTTCGAATTTTATAAGTAAACAACAAGATCTTAAAATCAAATCGATATTTAATAGGAAGCCAGTGTAAGTTGGCTAGAACGGGGCTAGAACTTCAACATGTTTTGAAGTTCTCCAGGGCTGGTAATGAACTAATCATTTAATTAACCCATCGGGCCTCGAGTCCTGGAGTTCGACGCCCCTGGGTGTGTACCTGTACCTCAGGTGGCAGAGCAGGTCAGCCACTAACCAGAAGGTGGTTCGATCCCAGGCTGCTCCAGTCTGCATGTCCAAATATCCTTGGGCACGATACTAACCCCATGTTGCTCTCCGATGCGTCCATCGCAGTGTGAATGTGTATGAATGGAGATACTTACGAGCACTTAAGAGCTCAGAAGAAAGTGTTCGTGTGAATGGGTGAATGAATTAGTTGTATAAAGTCCTTTGAGTGCTCAGAAAGAGTACAAAAGCGCTATATAAGAACAATTTACCCCTGGTCTATTGTGTCAGCTGTTTCCTCATGTGTTTCCACTTCCCCTAATCTCCCTTCTTTATATTTAGTCTGTGTGTGTCCTTTCAGGCTTTGTCGGATCATCTGTGTTACCTCCCTGCAGGTATTCATAGTTACCATATCATAGTTGTCTTAGTCCATTCATAGTTCCTCTGTCTCATCTCTGTCTCAGTTATTTCAGTTCTTCCAGTTTAGGTTTTCATTTAGCTCTCGGCCCTGTTTGCCTTCGTTTGAGTTCATGTTATCAGCCACAGAAAATGCTTGCCTTTTGTTTACCCCTGAGTTCCATATCCCTTTGTGTCTTCACTTGCGTCCATTCAACAAACACACCGGCATAACCGACATAACCTGCCATGACAATTACATTTATTGGCAATAGTTTGTTGTAAAATAATCCCATTCAACACAATTCTAGAACTGTATTGTATTCTTTTTTTTCTTTTTATTTATCAGTCATCAATAATAAAGTATGTTTTGTTAGGGGAATGCCACCTCCTCCAGTTCCTGCACACCTGGAGCCAATTGCAGGCAATCAAGCCAGAGTGATTTAAGCCTCACGCTGACATTCATTCACCCCCAATTTGTCATCAACCTCATGACAAAACCGTCTTCTAATTATCACACCCGGTGTTGTAAATAAAACCCCTTTTGACTGCACAGCTATCTATATTAATTATTTACTACAATATTAATCATGAATTTGTACAAATGATAGAAAAATATATACATTAATAATACAATAACTACAATCAATCACACCATCAGGATTACCAAAATCATGTTTAATCCCCATGTCTGACAAAAATAATGTTCTTGAAAAGTGGTTGTAAAAGTATCAAACATTTATCACTAGTGTCCTTATCCTCACCTTTCTACATTTTCCTTCTGCCTTTATAAATATGTTTGTGATCACTACTAAATGTAAATGAAGATGGTCTAACTTCAGTATAGCTTTGGATTTTTGTTTAACTGCATGTTAACAACACTTCAGTTAAACTGCAGTTAGAATGTAACAGTTAAACATGTGAGTAGTGTCTTTAAAATGTCTGTTACAATTTCTTGCTTTTGCTGTAGCCCATCTGCTTCAAGGTCAGATGGGCTTTCAAAGATGCTCAGTTTGAACTTCAGCAGTCTTATGCCTGCATGCCTAAATGCTTTGAGTTGCTGCTGATGTGAAATGCTGGTTAGATATTTGGATGACTGTGGCGAGCAGTGGAAGAGGCATAATTAATAAAGTGGTTGCTGAATGTAGTGTGACTTTACTGGTGTATAGGAATTTCTTTCACTCATGTATTAATCACGTTATTGTAATGCCTTGGTGCCACTGGATTTTAACATGTCTGACACTCATACTTAAGACAAATGGTAGGGGGTGTAGTAAGGATGTTGGGGGAAACAGGAACTCCAGAGGACCAGTCTTTTGTCTTTTCGAGGACTCTGGGAAGTAGCAAGGGAGTGTGAACCTTAAGGTGTGAAACAGCTGTGTACTGCCTTTTGTTCCTGGAGAGAGCCATGCTAGACTCAGAGAGACTCTGCTGACCGTCTGACCCGCGGACATGCAGGGGCTCCATCAAGCTTGGTTGTCTGTTGTCTTTGTGTGTTTGGACTAAAGAATGTTAGCTACCGCTCACCGCACGTCTGCAGGCTTTATTTAAGTGGAAAACTTCCACCTGGACTATACTGTTATGTGTTTTCTTTGTCTGTTTTCTCATGCATAGAGTTTGACGAGTATTATTTTGCTCTTCTCCATTTCATCAGTTATGTAAAGTTTCAAAGACATTCTTCACATTTCATTTTTGTTCTACATTAAGCTTACTCTCTGCAGAACTCTATCAAAGGTCAGTAATATTTTGAAGAAAAACAAAAACTAAACATTTTGATGACTCTGTAGTGTAGTCAAAGTTTTACATTCATTCATCACAGAGTTTAAATGATTGACTGACTATTGATGTTTTGACAAATGTGAAACAGTTTCATTCTTGAAGTGTCCTTTGCACAGATGAGTCTGTGTTATTAAAAGTGTCCTAACTGTTCTGAGACGAGCATGCACAGTGGGCTTTTCTGCTGTGAGAACTGCACCAAATTGATTGAGAGAACATGTAATTTGGTTTATCTGATAATTTTGTCACGGCTGGGGCGGCAGTCGTGTGGATGGTGAGAAAGGAGGATCCAATAGCAGACAATGGCGGAGGTGCAAGTGGGTTTTATTTACAGTGCATAAAACCAAGGTGTGGGCAGAGCCGAACATAAACCTAAACTGGGAAAACGAATACAAAGTGGAGGACATGGAGCGAGGAGCAGAGAGTCACGAAGAAACATGGAATAATGTAGACTACACGGGAGATTCACAGAGAAACACAGACGACGCGACAAGGAGCACAGGCAGACACCAACTATAAATACACACACCAGGTAATGAGGAAATGGCACACAGGAGGGGACACAGCTGGAACTAATGGGCATAACGAGACACAGACCTACAAAGTAAAACAGGAAACACCCAGACTGTTTTACAACACAAAACTCGGGGACCCGTACAGAGCACAGAGGGAGGCACAGGTAGGGAAAATAAACACGACAACCAAACCCCAACAACCAATACAAATCTGAATAACTAGAAAATAATAATCACAAACTCAAGGCGCTGGGTCACCGACCCAGGACCATGACAAATTTGTGAATTTGTGATAAACGTTAAAATGAGTCACAAAAAAGTAACTCAGTGTTTATTTCAGTTTTTTTTCTCCTGCATTTGGGTCGTAATCCTGCCTATCACAGCCATAACATGACATTATATGGTTTATAATAATAATAATGTATACTTTATACTATTGATCCCCATGGGGAAATTCCTCTCTGCATTTAACCCATTCACTCAGTGAAGCAGTATATTCCTCTTTCATAACAACAAATTAGATACATTGATTATCTAAAAAAAAAAAAAAAAGAAGAAAAAACAATAGACATACACAAACACAGAGAAATTCACTCAAGGTGAAGGTAGAAAGAGAATATATTTACATTCTCTTTCTACCTCATTAACATGCTTCTTCTCTCTGCAACTAGAGGCTACAGCTTGAAATCTGATTTAAAATTAATTTGTTGACAATGTTTATGATCGAACATATTTTACACCACAATAATATTAAAAGCTGATGGTGTGAGATTTTATGAGTGAATATTTTGTGTTTATTTTGGTGCTTTGTTTATTTAAAGTGAAAGTGCAAATGAAAGAAATGCAATGAATAAATTTAACAGAGCAATGTTTAAGAACTAATTGTGTGCCTTTGGTGCAGTTTGTGCACAAAAAGCAGAAGTAATAGTGAGGAAGTTTTTGTCACAGTGTAAATCACTGTGATACCCCGCTATCAGCAGAGCTGTCCCATGTCTGACAGTAATAGACTGCAGAGTCTCCCTCCTCCACACTCTTGATGATCAAACGATAATCTGTTGTTGACTGATGAGTGGATGTGAATTTTGGAGAGGAGAATCCAGAGCCATAGTCCGGAGAACTCCAGCCATGATACATCCTCAGCACAAACTGAGGAACTCCTCCTGGAATCTGTTTATGCCAGGCAGCAACATTGCCAGTAACAGTCCCCAAGTTACAGTCCATGGTGGCTGTCTCTCCTTTCCTCACTGATAAAACAGGAGGTTTCTGTGTCAGCACCGTCACACCACTCACACCTGCAAACAATAAGATATGGAGTCAAGAGAAACACACTGACATTTAACTGTAACATGAGGTCTATTCTTCAGTATATTTTAGACTCTTTACATGTTAGAGCAGTGATGAGAGCACAGAGAGTCACCAGCATGTTGTCAGTGTGGGCTAAGAACTCAGTGGAGAGGTGATGGTGGAAGAGCTATTTAATGCAACTAACAGGAGGAGGAGCATTGGAGGTTTTTTTTTTTGTTTTTTTTTTTGCCTGTATTACTAATATTGTTAGTGTTCTCAATGGTGTTGGTAATGTTTTGTCATCTTCTTATTTTTTTCCATTGTTCATTTTTGTTTTTATTTGTTGTTTTGAATTTTGGAATAGTTACTCTCTCCACATCCAAAATGAGACAGGATTACACTACATTTGATACTTAATCTTGTGCTTTATTCAAAAATTAAACCTTGGTTTAAAATTTTCTACATTTAAATGTATCACTGTAGAGAAGACTGTTAGAAATTAATAATGTGACATTTTGACATTTTTGGATGATGTTGAGGTTCTTCTATATTTACCTCACTAAAGGTTACATTAGTGACGACTTTCGCACTAACTGTAAAATTATTCTGTTCACTAAAAAGTAAAAAAGAATCTTTTTAATTCAATGCTTTTATCAAGGTAATCAATTTTATAGAAAGGACACATACACAATGTTGCAGAGTTGGTGATGTTTTATATAATTTGTGAGGAGGTTTTGTGCATACAGAATTGTGTAATGTTACTTGCCAGTCTACAAATATAGAACAGCATGCATTTTCGCTGCATTGTATTTATTTCTTTACATATTTATTTGTATTTATTTAACAAAGTTAGAGCGGACATTTCACAAATGTGGTTACACGTTGATTATGTTCTTGTATCTTCACCTTACTAAAATGTAACAATTTCAGGTTTGTCATTCTAAATTTATGTTAGTGGCTACTTTGAAAATGTATTCTTGTTTACTAAAAATGAAAACAAATGTTGTATATCCAATGCTTTTGAGTGAATGCAAAATATCAGTTCCTTTGAATATCTACAAATAAAAACATGACTTAAACATTTTACTTGATTCTGATTTCTAACATGTAAACTTTGCATTGAGCAAACAGCACAAGCAGTAAAAAGGCATATTCTAAATGCACAGTTTGGTCCTTGACTATTCATTGGGACATTCTGACATCTTGATGGTAGCAAAAAAAATAATGGTAATAAATAAACAAAGAGAAATTCATGTATTCAGTGAACACACAACACCCAATTGAAAAACCTATATAGCGTGTCACAAAAGCTAAATCAAATCAAATCAAATCACTTTTATTGTCACATCACATGTGCAGGCACACTGGCACAGCACATGCGAGTGAAATTCTTGTGTGCGAGCCCCACAAGCAACAGAGATGTGCAAACACAACAACACAAACGAGCAAAATACAAGAATGGCCAACCTGAAACTAATAAATATATGTACAATATATAATAGTGTATGCATTTCTGGATGTGTATACTAAATATACACACAGTGCTAAGGCACTGTGTGTGTGTGTGTGTGCATGCATGTGCGAGCATGTTAGTGAATGTGTGTGTGTGTGTGTGTATGTGTCTCTGTATACGTGACTTCCTGCTACACAATAGATGTTTACAACATCCCTAGTCATAAAAGGGTCATCTCCCCTCACCCCGTATATGGCTTAACCCCCATTTAATGGTCCACTATATACAAGGTACAGGGGAGCCCATAAACGGCAGGAAGTAAACATTCCTTACTAAATAAGGAAACCAGAATCTTACATGGAACGTGCCTGCATTTTAAGGCAAGGTTTAAAATTTTAAACACAACAACGACAACTTTCAACACAATCACTCCAAAACTAAAGCCCATTCAAAATAAAAACTCTCCGCAACTAGAGGACCTGATCTGAATTTGATGCAGTCTTATTTTATTTTGACTGAATTTTAGTAAAGCATGAATTAGTGAAATGATTGAACTGTAATATAAAGAGGATTTGTGTGGTCTCATTTTTTCTTCTTACTGTGGCTTGAAATCAGATTAACCAGTTGACATGTTGAGAATGTTTTTGATCAAACATGTTTTACAGTACAATAATATTAAAAGCTGATGATGTGAGGTTTTATGTGTGAATAATTTGTGTACATTTTGATGCTTTGTTTATTTAAAGTCAAAGTGGAAATGAAAAAAAAATACAATTACTAAATTTAACAGAGCAATGTTTAAGAACTAAATGGCCTGCATTTGTATAGCGCTTTTCTAGTCCCTAAGGACCCCAAAGCGCTTCACACTACATTCAGTCATTCACCCATTCACACACAGGCGATGGCAAGCTACGTTGTAGCCACAGCTGCCCTGGGGCGCACTGACAGAGGCGAGGCTGCCGGACACTGGCGCCACCGGGCCCTCTGACCACCACCAGTAGGCAAACATGGGGTTAGTATCTTGCCCAAGGATATTTGGCATGCAGCCAGGAGGCAACCTGGGATCGAACCACCGATCTTCTGATTAGTGGCTGACCTGCTCTGCCACCTGAGCTACAGCCACCCCCTAACTAATTGTGTGCCTTTGGTGCACCCAGTTTGTGCACAAAAAGCAGAAGTAATAGTGAGGAAGTTTTTGTCACACTGTAAATCACTGCTGATGATTTTACT
>NW_024387212.1:0-14213 GCF_900408965.1 Simochromis diagramma | reverse complement strand
GATGCAAAAGGAGGGGAGCAAAAGCTCAGCAACTCAAACTCCATTGAGCTAGAAGATGCAGGCATGATCTTGGGAAAATAGGCAGCATTTAGACGCAATACGACCTTGTGGCCATCAGAAGAGAACTGTGTGCAGGAGGGATGCACAGAGAGCGCATTAAGGTCACCCACTCACTTTGCCGAAGCCAAAGCGAGAAGTAATGCAGTCTTATATGAAAGAAATTTAATATCCACAGACTCAATGGGTTCAAACGAGGGGCTACAAAGGGCCTCCAGCACCAAATACAAGTCCCAAGCAGGGACACTGGACTTAAGCACGGGCCTCAGCCGGCGAACTCCTTTCAGAAAACGTATGGCTTGGGGATGTGCACCTAGTGTGTCACCCCGTCAAAGCCAATATGACAAGCAGATATAGCTGCTAAATAAACCTTAATTGTCGAAAATGAAAGGCCCTTATCCAGCAGCTCCTGCAGGAATTTCAAAACATCCACAGTGGAGCACTGAAATGGGAGAATGTGGCGGTTCTGGCACCATTGCTCGAAGGCTCGCCATTTGTAAGCGTACAAGCCTCTAGTAGATGAGGCCCTAGCGCTCTGAATTGTCGCTATCACACTAGGTAGCAAACCCTTAGCAATCAAGTTTAACCTCTCAGCAGGTAAGCATGAAGGCGCCACAGATCTGGGAGCGGATGAAACACTTCTCCTCCCGCCTGAGAGAGGAGATCCTGCAGAGAGGAAGTTGCCAAGGACTCACCGCTAGCAGGCTGATTATCTCTGCATACCACGACCTAGAATCAGCGTGGGAATGCCGACGCACTCTCTCTAGAACTGGAGATATCATTTCCACTGGGGGAAATGCATACAGGAGCACGTCTGGCCATTGGTGCGCTAGCGCGTCCATGCCCAAGGGTGCATCGTGGTCGATTATGGAGAAGAACAGGGGGCAGTGAGTATTTACCCTGGAAGCAAAAAGATCTATTTGTGCCTTGCCAAATAGGTCCAAAATCTGAGCCACTATGAAAGGGTGTAACCTCCATTCTCTCACCAGAGGACCCCCCCTGGAGAGAAGGTCCGGCCCCAGGTTCAGGTGGCCCGGGACATGGGGGGCTCTTAGAGACAGAAAATGAACACTGCACCATAACAGCAGAGAGCGAGACAGGAGCAGCCTGGGCTCCCTCCAAGGACTGAGAGCTAGCATGCAAGGATGCGGTTACCGGCAGCCTCCTCCGGAGGTGACGCGATGCACACAAATGGTGAGAGAGAGTCCAGCGTTGAAACGCTCTCATTTTAACAGTCCAAGTGGCACTACGGCAATCATAGATGCCATCATCCCCAACAAGCTTAATATCGTCTGGAAACGCAGTCTGCGTCCCAACTGAAACTGAGTGAGGCAGCGATGAGGCAGCCACTCTGTGCCCGACAAACGTGGGAAAGCGAGCATATTTTCCAAACGAGAAAAGGTAATCTGCTGACTTGGGATTAGCGAGCTCTTTTGAAAATTCACAGAGAACCCCAGTGTCTGAATGTGTGACAGAACCAGCGACAGCTGTGTCTCCACTTGCTCTCTGGAGCAAGCTACGAGAGCCCAGTCGTCTAGGTAGGCTAAGATGCGGAGTCCTCTCTCTCTGAGGGGCGCTAGCGCTGCCTCGGCACATTTCGTAAAGGTGCGAGGAGCGAGCGACAGCCCGAACGGCAGCACTAGGTATTCGTAGGCTACGCCCTCGAATGCAAACCTCAGAAACTGCCTGTGTTTCGGGTGTTTAACCACATGAAAATAAGCATCTGTTAGATCGATTGTTGCAAACCAATCTCCCGGCCGACCGCATTCAAGAGCTGTCTGAGTGTTAGCATCTTGAACCTGTACGTTCATAGATACGTGTTCAAGACTCGCAGGTCGAGGATGGGACGAAGCCCTCCCCCTTTTTTCGGAACAACAAAATAACAGCTGTACCAACCTTTGTCTGTCTCTGAAGCGGGGACCACTCGTATTGCTCTTTTCTGCAATAGCGCCTTTATTTCCTCTCTGAGTATCATGGGCGCCTCGGTGTTGACAGTCGTGTTTACGACTCTTTGGAAATGAGGCGGCTTTACCCGGAACTGCAACCGGTAACCCATGGCAACAGTTCGCACCCCCCTCTCCCCCACGGAGAGGGGGTGCAACCACGCCACTGAGGGAAGTGAGCAGCCAGCCGGCTGACCTGCAGCACCGTCGACGGGGCGTTGTCGCATCACCTGCCTGACCTCGCTCATTCTGCCTGCAGGCTGAGCATTTGATTGTTTGAGAATAAACAACACTCTTTATTGATTGTAACATGGAAACATGTACATTTATACATTTTGTTGGAGGCACCTTTTCTGGGGAAAAACAATGAAAAACAGCGGGAACACTTGATGTGGTCACCTGAACATTTAACACACCTGAACAGGGAGTTACCTGAGGCATTTTGTGTGCAGGGGTTTTGTGCTTGGGAGACAGTGTTAGGAAAGTGCAGCGCCTTCTGGGGCTGACAACCTGAACAGAACTTAAGCGGCACCTCTTGTGCGGCAACAGAGGGGTAAAAACAGTGTCTCCCTGCTGCTGGACCCCCTCTACACTCGAAACCACAGCTAAGAGGGCTGAGGCTTCTTCCTCCTGGGTGTCGGGTCCCGCCGGGGGCCCGAGGGTGGGCCTTTGCTCCAGGCCGACTGGCGTGGAACTCGGGCCGGAGGATGTGCTCTCGCTGGCGGCACACCCACTTCAGCAGTGGGCGCCGGTCTCTTGCCAGTCAGCAGAGGAGCGGCGGGCCTGTGAGAGCTAGCTGCGGGCTTGGGCTTGGGCTGACGTCTGGGGATGATGTCGCGCAGAGCTTCCGTCTGCTTCTTCCTCAAATCAAATCTAGCCTGAATGGTTTCAAGTGAATGTCCAAATAACCCAGTCGCAGACACTGGTGCGTCCAGATATACAGCTCTGTCCCTATCCGGGACGTCAGAGAGGGTCAGCCACAGGTGCCTCTGCGCCACTACTGTCGAAGCCATCCCTCTGCCCAGGGAGAGCGCTGCACAGCGAGACGCACGGAGGACGCACTCTGACCTTGTTAAGAAGAGGTGCCAGCGGGCTGTCATCAGGAACCAGCGATCCGAGCTCCACCAGGCACGATGCCTGGTATGTCTGGAGCATGGTGACGGAGCTCATGGCGCGAGCAGTGCTGGCCTGAGCCCGATAAATCCTCTCCAGCTGCGAAGCAGAGAATCTGCTTGGACGGCAGAGTTGCGGGGCCGCCGACACCATGGTTATGGACGGGGCCAGATAAGCAGCCAGAGACGGCTCCATAGGGGGTGGGTTAGCTAAGCCAGCCCCCTTGGCACCGTCCAACTCCATGTACTGTCCATAGCCGGGCACAGTGACGCGGGTAGACAGAGGTTTGTCCCATGATGCTGTTTGCTCGCAGAGAAAGTCTGGGAACCTGGGAAGGCAGTTTTTGGCCGTTGCGGGCTCCGGTGGGAGGAAAAACCCCGCGAACCACGACGGCTTCTGAGCTGGTGGAGGAGAGGGCCAGTCCACCTGCAGCTTCTCAGCAGCACAGCGAAACAGGGAGAAAAGAGAGGTGTCACCGTGGCCGACCGGCGCAGCAGCGGCGGTACATTGGGCTGACAATGAGCTCTCCTGCTCATCCTCCGACAAATCATGGATGTCCAGGCCGATGTCCAGCACGTCATCATTGTCCTGGGGAGCGCTGGCGGGTTTCAACCCAGGCTGAAGCCCGTCAGCGCTCCTGCATGGTTCCGGCTCGTCATTGGCTAACCCATCAACATATTCCATGTGGTCAGCCCAGCTAATTGCGGGGACATCGACCGGAAAATCCTCGTCTTCGGACTCGGACGAAGCCGGGGCTCCAGACTCGGAAGGAGAGGGTCATGCTGTGCGACAGCCGAGCGTCCCAGCACTTTTTCCACAAACGTCACCCGTCTTTCCAGGGTCGAGCGCCGGAGCTGGCGACAAAACGCACAGGCTTCAGGCTCCGTCAATGCTCTCCTAGCGTGGACGATCCCCAGGCAGACAGGGCAGGCATCGTGCTGGTCGCTGTCGTGCAAAGAGAAACCGCATCCCTGAGGACAGGGGCGAACAGAAGATTTCTGCTTTGCTCGCTTCGGTTTGGAGTACATTCCAAAATGCAAAGCAAAACACTGCACGGGAAAACTTGAAATTAGCGCTCCGCGGGCAGCCTACACACCAATTGTGCGGTGGAGGCTAACACCAACAGGGGCAGTTAAGCTAAGTTCAAGTCGGCAGACAATGGAGCTAACTAGCAGCAGCTAGCTAGCCCAATTCAGCAGAGGTGTTCTCAGCGAGGTGAAGAGCGTAAGAACTGAGGGATGACTGTGATGACAGCGGCTATATGTGCAGGCGGGGCCGTGCGCGTGTCATCACACGTCATCTGCCTTAAAGGCGTGATTAAAGGTTTCTTCAGCCAGGACACGCGAGGGCGTGATATCCCATACTTATGTGTTGTACCGAGTGAATCGACTGAAAGGGAACTCCCAAACATTAGTGGTGTGCGATACTGCATATTTTGGTATCAATCCGATACCAAGTAAATTCGGGCCAGTATCGCTGATACCAATACTGATACGATACTTTTCAATAAATAAGGTGGATGCCTCATTGAATTGCTAAATCGCAATTAATTTTCATGACCTTAAGTGTTTGTGTGATGTTTCCTTTGGTATAATTAATTAGTTAAAACCCAGGACATAATTAGGAGAAATTATTTATTTATAATTAAATAAAAAATGTTTTATTATTGTTGCGGCTCGTGGTCTGCGATGCTGCTGCAGATGAGATGGACTCACCTTCATGGCATCTACAATGATGCCTCGCCGGCTTAAAACCTGTGCGCTGCTTGTGGTGTTGTTGTTTTTGGTGTTGATGTGTACAGCTGGCAGCAGGAGGGCTGCAGCCGTTGAATGTAGGCTACTGTTACAGCAACCGTGTGATCACGAGCCGGAGGCTGGCGCGCCTGCCAAGCTGGAGACGGAGGTCGAGGTGCGCGGGGGTGCATGCTGTCCACTTCGGCACGCAGGCTGCACAGTCCTGCAGTGCTGGCCATCTGCCCAGCTGCCTGTGAGCCCCAGCTCACTTCCACGCCTACTGCGCCGCTGCTGCTTGCCATATGGGTGGCCATCAGGCCAGCTCCGGGGCTTCCGCTGGAGGCGCGGGCGACCGCCAGAGTGGACACTTCCCCGTCACTGGGCTGGGGCATGGGGCGCCGATGGTCTGGGCCGATTCCCTCGCCTGCTCGCGAGGTGAGGTGAAGCGGGCGAGGGGGGTATGTGGCAGGGTGTGTTCTGCGATGCCGCTGCAGGGTTGGTGGTGGTGATGTGTACGGCTGCCAGCGGGAGAGCTGAAGCCGTTGAATGTACTGTTACAGCAACTGTGTGATTATTGTAAGAATAAATGATGCTGTGAAGCATGAAAATGCCATCGAGTCTGCCCTGGTGGCGATCTTTTTTTTTTTTTTTAAATCTTAAGTGCACGCAAACCAGTAAACAAATAAAAACAAATACTGTTGATAAACTATAATACAAAAATTACAATTAAAATTCTCAACAACAAAAAAATATATATAAAATATATATAATTAATATGTAAACAACTTAACAACCCCCACCAGCCCACCACTACTTGCTACCATCCTTGCACCTCTCGTGGGAAACACCGCACACCACATCAAGAACTCACCGACAAGGTCCAGAAACTTACCTTGGATCCAGATGAAACCATGGTGTCCTTTGATGTAGTCTCTCTCTTCACTTGCATACCCACCAAGCAGTGGTGTGTGCGTGTCTAGAAAATTTTTGTTGGGGGGGGCCAGGTAAGGGCACAGATTTGGAGAAGGGTGGCAGATGTAATTGGCAGATAATGTTAAAAAAAAATTCTACCAACCGTTAACCATAATTCAGTAACCCTGTAAACCTAATAACTGAATGCGCTTTTAACTCTTATTAGAATGAGATTTTAACCACTAAGAACAACACTGGCTGATGATGACATACAGTCAGCTGGCATGGTGACACTGCTGGACTGGGACAAAAAAATCGGGCATTTTGACTAGAGACCGGCCCCACCAGGTATTAAAGCCAAAAAGCCTTTGAATGAAAACAAATGCTGTTGTGACAGTGATGTACACTGTCTTGTTGGTATATGTATGATTTCTATACATTTTACGTCAGATAAAAACTTTGTTCGCAAGATTCAGATAATTATTTAATAAAAGCTAGATATTTTAAATGAGAATAAGAAAGAAAGTATTTTTTGTGCCCCCAACTCGTTAATGAGGAACAAATCCTCATTTCATCCTATGATAACAGCATTTTCACCATTTCAGCCAGTGTGAGTGGAGAACAGCCAAGTCTCCTCCCCTGAGAAACCTCCACATGTACCACCGAAAACAGTTAAATTAGTTTGAATCTGAAATCAGGGCTTAAACTTCTTGTTCTGAGACCATTTCTTTATTTTTCACACCAAACTGTTTAATAAGACAAACTTTACACAGAGTTCATAAAATATAACTAACGCTTTAACATTATCAGGATTTCATAATGCAAACTTCAAATTAACAAGAAAACAGCTGCAGAACATGTGGATCAAAATTAATTCATTAAAACAACATGTGGACTTCAACGATACAGTAAATACACTAAAGTGAAAGGAGGAGCCAAAAATAGATGTTAATAGAATTTGAATTAACAAAAGGGTCCTTATGTGTGCTGCCGTTTTTAACATTTAACATTTCTTTGAAATGAATACATTTTAACAAAAAGAAGTTAATTTTGGAAAAACTAAGAAAGTTCAAATGAAAGAAATTGATATATATATCCATATCAGTAATTTTGATCGCCCTGCATGTAGTGACAGTGACAGAGAAGCTGCATGTATAGATGTACAATCTATACATGCAGCTTCCTAAATGTAACATTCAGGATTATTCACTGCAGGTCCAGAAATCAGAGCTACCTCATCAGATCCCAATGTGACATCAGCTGACACTCTTTACAGGAGATTCCATCTGAACTCTGTGGAGCCTGATCTCAAGGTTTTTAAGTCCAACCCTGAAGCCAGAAGAGGATCTTTCTCTCTCTTCAGATTCATTGTGATCCAGTGATTTCAGTCCAGGGGTCCGTTCTTCGTACCTCGCTTTAAGGATGGGTATTGATAAGATTTTCACGATTCCGATTCCATTTTCGATTCTGTTTAACAATTTGATTCTTTATCGATTCTCTTATTAATTTTTTTTTTTTTTTTTAAACGGAGAACACTAAGCTAGCTTAGAACTTTGTTTTATATCTTCTCTTTGAACAAGATAGAAATTTAGGAGTAACATGGCCTTACAACCCAGCAGTGAGATCTTAAGAGATCCAGCCTACGGCTCTTCAATGGGGTGTCACAGGGTCCCAGGAAAAAAAAATAATTGTAAATGTAGAATAATAATAAAAATATTCTTCTGTAGCAATAACAAAGTATAACATAAATTATTCTGTAGCAATTACACAAGAATATCCAGTAATGTCCCTGCCTACAATTAAACACATTCACTTACCGAAAATCGGGGGCATCTGCTGTGCAAGGTGCAAGCCTTTTACCACAAAACTTAGTCACTGCTCGGTGACATTCGTCTATCCTGGCCTGAAAGGAGATGCTACCGGTAGACTTCAGCGAGAACTGCCAGCATCTGAGCCAGACTCTGTCTGTCTCTCTCATCATGGTCACCTAAATGCACCAGTAATGGCAGGTTTTGTAATAAGGCAGATCGCGCTAACATAATATGCACTGTTGATTATTTACCTGCCGCATTAACGGGAGAGGACATGCAAGCGTTACCGCTGCTGCTGGGTTGAGATTCACGAGTCCAGAGAGCGGAATTAAAAACATGACATTCATTTCAGGTTATCGCGTGTTTTGTGAGTAAATGCTTTTGCATATTCGTAGTGTTTCCTCCCTTAAATGAAATATCTACTTTGCAAGTATTGCAAGTTGCCCTGTTGTCATCCGTTCTCGTAAAGTATAACCAAACTTTTGAGCGTTTGAACCGCCGTGTTTCCTGCCAGGTAAATGACGCTCCGCAACGTGGTGACGTCATTCGGGGCGACTGGAATCGATAAGGAATCGATTGCAAAAATGGCAAACAATTCCAAGGAATTGAAACAGTGGGAACCGGTTCTCAACAAGAACCGGGTTTCGATACCCATCCCTACCTCGCTTACTACATCCAAGATCAAATGACACATCCAAGTTCAAAACATCGCGCCAACTTTGAGCTCGCTATTCCGGGTCTCCGAACACACCTGTTGTTGACGATTAGTACAGCTGGATGAAGTAATGTGAGATCACTGGGTGGCCCAACAGGGGCTACGCATCGATAGTAGAAACATTGATCGGCAACCCTTTGATTGGTCGGCGAAAATGTCGAAGGAGCACGCTCAGTATTTTTCGGCAGCAGAGCAAGAACTCCTGATTGAAACTCCTGAAATCCCTCAGAGTTTAATTAAAACGCAAGGGAACACTGCAAAGGCTGCAAAAGCAAGGAGAGAGGGCTGGACGAAAGTTGCTGACAAATTAAACTCGTAAGTAATTTATTAATAATAATAATAATAATAATAATAATAATAATGGATTGGATTTATATAGCGCTTTTCAAGGCACCCAAAGCGCTTTACAATGCCACTATTCATTCACTCTCACATTCACACCCTGGTGGAGTTGCTACAGTTTGTGTAACCAAGAAAAGGGCAGAGCAAAAAAAGACAGGTGGTGGTCCTGCACCCCCTCGTCAACAAGTTGGTTAAGTAAATAATACCCTCACGGGAAAATCGATATCTCTCTATGAGCACACTGTCGCGCTGAGCTAAAGGATCCTGTCTATCACGCAGTATACGCTGAATTCTGAAAACTCTCCTTATCAATCTTGCACCTTCCGCAATGGGTTGCTCGCGTACAAACGGACAGGACATAGTTGCGACAGACTTCCCAAATCCACCTTCACTTTTATAGCTGTGGTCTCTCATCTTGATTACACGAAGTAATTTACTATTACTACTCTAAAATATGAATTACATCTGAAATATCAAATACATGAAATAGAATGATTAATAGTACATTTCCCTTTTTTTTAGGAAATGACCTGTATGTATCTGTATGAAATCAATAAAAGAATCAAATACTGCATTATCTTTAGTTACATTGATAATATTTATTTATGGAAAAATAGTGGAAAAATATTGCTGTTGCTTTCGTATAAATGAAGCGGACATACCTGAGTGGCCGCAATCTAATCCTGTTTACATAAACTAAGCCTGCTCCCAAGCAGGTTTACGCTTACGGATCTGTTGCTATGACAGCAAGTCCCGGATGAGCTTCGGAGAACCGAACGATCCAAGATCACGCGAAATCTTCAACAATCAAATCCAGCTAACTTACTTGGCGAGGTACGAAGAACGGACCCCTGCATGATCAGGCTGATGTTTGCACAGAGCAGATAATGAAGTGTATGTTTTGGCACATTGGTAACAGTGAAACAGTTTATTTACAGCGTGGAATCGTTTGTGTTTGGAGTATGAACTGAGATTCCTGAAGCTCTTGTCACACTGGTCAGAGCTGAAGTTCGCTTCCATGTGTGTACAATCATGTTTGTTACGATGACCTGATTGTGAGAAGTTTTTGTCACAGTGTCTGCACTTGTATGGTGTCTCTCCTGTGTGGATTTGCTAATTCTTGTTCGTTAAGCTCACGTGCAGTGGTGGAGGATGACCCACACTAGTCACAGATGTGCTGTTTGACCCCACTGTGGAAGAGTTCATGTATTTTTAATGTACTTGGTGTGTGGAAGCCTCTCCCACATTCTTTGCAGTAGTTCATTTTGTCTCCAGGGCCCTGTTTCAGGAAGCCGGTTTAGTGCAAACTCTGAGTAAGTATACCCTGAGTTAACGAAAACTCTGGGTTTTCGGTTTCACAAAGCGAGTTTAGATTAATCCTGAGTGAGTTACTATGATGACACACTCCGTGAAGCTAACCTGCCCCCTAGCAGGTTTACTGACTTTCTCCGCCTCTTTGTCGGAAACCTGACTGTAGGAAGTGTCAGACATGGCGTGCCCCTTCCTTGAAGAGCCAGTAGATGTTGAAGCCCAAATCCTCCGCAGAGCTCTCCGCCGGGAGAGAGTGATTAGAGCGCGTTTGGACATTTTATCATTTCCTGATGATTTCCTGTGTGAACGTTACCGTTGTTCAGCACAATCTATAATTTATTTGAATAACATCCTCAGGCCTAATATTGCTTATGTGACACATCGCGGACATTCTCTCAGTTCTGTACATATTATTTGTATTGCACTTCGGTTTTTTGAAAACGGGAGCTTTCTGTATAATATTGATGACGCTGAGCACGTTTCCAAGGCTACCGTCTGTTGGGCAGTCAGGAATGTTACAGTTGCACTGAAACGTCTCCTGTACTCGTCTGTGGTGTTCCCCGGTCATAGACCCACAAGATTTATCAAAGAGGGATTCCACAAAATTGCAGGTAGCAGGATGAACAAAACTTAATTCATGATGTGGTGATACTTGAACTACTACTTAAATTTTACATTTATTTTCACGGTTCCCAGGCGTGATTGGCTGTATAGATGGCACTCACATTCCAATCATTGCTCCTTAAGTAAATGAAGGAGACTATGTGAACAGGAAGTCTTTCCACAGCATTAATGTACAGGTACATAGTTCCCTGTAGCATTTCACACTAACAAATTATTTCATTATAGTAATGGATGCTAATTTGTGTTCTCTGCACTGTGAAGATCATATGTGATGCTGCTAACATTATCACAAATGTGGAAGCCAAATGGCCAGGCTCTGTGGGTGGTGGTGGTGGAGGACCCCCACCTGTTTTTCGGGCCTCCGCTTTTTTTCTAGTGGCCATAACGTGTCACATTTGAGCATACAGAGTAAGCAAATATTTACTTGTAATGTGCTCAGATAATTTCAATAAGCGCTTACAGAAAGAAAATTAATGTAGCCTCTAACTGCAATTGATTTACATCGGACAAACAGACCAAGCACTATGGCTCATAATACAATTTCACCTTACCTGTTTGGACTATATTTTTATATTTCATTTTTACTTGTTGCCAGGAACGTTTGGGGCCTGTTGGGTTGCACCTGCGCTCACATCACATCACGAAATAAAATGTATAAAATAAAAAATGAAATATAATAAATAACGTGTTAAATGGGTGGAAATCCCTAGATCATGTTTAAATTAACATTCACGCATTGACTGTCGGCTTTGTTTTGCCATGCATGCTCCCTTTCTTTTGCAGCTGAGGCTGTGTTACTTTTTTTCTGCAAAATTTGCATGTTATCAGCATATGCTGCCATCAGAATTTCAGCCTCAAGCGCTGTAAAATACATTGACCGCGCCTTCTTTCCCCTCCGTCTCATGGTGACTCGCTTAATCTGTGCTCCACTAATCAGGGCTTTATGTATCCTCGTGCGCGCGCTTAACTTGGGGTTAAAGCAACTCCGCGTTGATTGAACTACTTGTTATCAGCCTTTCTGAAAACAGAATATTTCCGAGTTGGACAGTTCGGGGTACTCAACCCTGAGTATCGTTTTTCACTCTGAGTTTTCTAAACCGGCTTCCTGAAATAGGGCCCAGTGTGTCTACGTTGCGTGGTTTTAAGGTCCCGTTGATGATTGGAGGTTTTTTCCACAAGGGCACAGAGATATACGTTTTTCAGTGACGACAGGTTGAAGAACTGCGACTCCTTCTGTGTGCTCTGCTTCTAAAATAGTGACAGCTGTAAGTGTGATCTCTGCCCATGTCCAACATACGTTTTTAGCTAGTTTACATAAAACACTCAGCTTACCGAGCTAAAATGACTCTTCATTTTTCCAAACTGTTCATTCAGTATAACATCCGTAAGTTTACTGATCAGACTTGCTCCAAACAATCAGTGTAAAAATTACCAGATAAAAAAATCAATACATCCTCACTAAGTAACTGCACTTGTAGAGTAATTATTCTGGGTGGATCTGTTGGTGTTTTTTTCAGGTGATGTGGAACTTTAAAAGTCTTCTCACACAGTTCACTTTTGTAAGGTCTCTCCTCAGAGTGGCTAAACATGTGTCGTTGTAACTGTGCATCTGTTGTAAACAGTTTCCCACACTGATCACAGCAGGAAACATAATTTCCAGTGTAAATCCGTAGGTGAATATTTCGGTACTGTTTGTCACTGAACCTTTTTCCACAAAAATCGCAGCTGTACACCTTAATTCCAGAGTGGGTAACTAGATGCTTCTGTAAGTTTCGACTTTGAGCAAAAGCTTTTACCCCACACGCCCACAGTTTTTCTTTGTTGATGTGCGGGGTGTTGCTAACCCTCACCACCCCATAGTACGCCCGGGATGGAGGGGGTTGGGGGGTTGTGGGGGGGGGGGTGTGGGCTTGGGGGGGCCCTTCTCCCCCGTTTTTGCAAAAACCGCACATCCACGTGCCAGTCCGGTTAATATAAGCCTTTTTTTTCTCACACCCACCCCAAACACATTCCCCCTACTCCGCCTACGCCCCCCTCCCTTAACCACCTCCACACACCTGTGGCCATCCGCCCCCCCCCCCCTCTCTGGTGGTGGTGTGGGTGAGCAAACCCTAACCCGTACTACATCTTACACCGTCGTACCCCGCCCCGGGCCTGGGGTCGTGTAGCGGCGGGTCCGCACCCCCCCCCTTTTTCTTCTTTCCACAACAATCCTTTGGGGGGGGCTTTTTCTTCTTTTTTTTTTTTTTTTTTCACCGCTTTGGTGTGGGGCTGTTGCCTCTCTTTTTTATTTCTATCTATCTTCTTTTTCCACCTCGCTGTTCCTTTTCGGGGAGGTTCTGTGTGTGTATATGGCCTGCTTACCTTACATTAAGCTCCCCCTAATGTGTGGTTACCCCCGCGGTACCTAAAATATATTAATCAAGGAAACCCATAATATACCAACCCACACAACAACATCACCAACACCGCCTGTAACCAGAACGCATCACCACCTTCCTCATCTGGTGTGGGTTTATTTCGTTGTTGGCCCCGGGTGGTCCCTTTATACGTCTCCCGCCCGGTGGGGCGCCAGGAAAGCACGCTTTCCCGAGCACAAGGGGGTCGACGAGGACTGGTTTACCTGCTTAACTTCCACTGTTGGCTGCCAGTTGTGGGTTTTTTCCACCATGCCCCCCTCCTTGCTCCGCGCCCCCCGCCGGCACTACGTCCGTTTGCCCCAAACCCACGGTCCTCCCCTCCCGATTACTGGGGTCATACCTGTACAACCACCTTTGCACCACTAGCCCTTCTAGCGAATAACTTGTTTTCATTTAAGCTACTCCATATGCCCTCCCGTTTGCCCTAAACCACCCGACTATCTCCCCACACTTCCCCGGTGCTTCCCCCACTTCTCAAAGTTTTCCCCATCACCACCCCACAGAACTTAACGCTGACAACTCATGATTTTTTTTATTTTTTACGCGTCCCATTTTTCTTCGTTTTTCTTTTTTTTAAGTACGGCCCTTTTCCGGCCGCCCAAAAACACACACCATCACAACGCCCACACCATACCGCCCCGGCTACCCCGGCTAAACAAGGAGGCGCTTTCGCCGCACGGAGCCTCTACCCACACGTTTCGTGTTTACGTTGTTGCGTTCTCCGGGGTGTGCTGGTGTTTGGTGGGGTAGGGTTGTCAGGGCCTGCTGGGAACCCTGCGGGAACCTGTGGCGGGGCAACTTCACTATGCCTCCATTCGTTTGGGTTTTCCCTTTGTCTTAACGTGCCCAGATCGTGCTCTTGTTTGCGGGCAGGGAGGCACTGTGGGGGGGGGGCGGGGTTCAGTGGGTCGCCCCCCCCGCACCCCCCCCCCCCCCCCACTCGCCTATAACTCTTTTTTTTTCCTTCCTGTCTTTTTTTCAAAGGGTGGGGCCGGGGTCCTCCTGGGGGGGCGGCTGTGGGAGATGCGGGCCGGGTCAGGGGCTCGCAACCCACTTTTCCGCTGGCAGGGGGTTGGCCTCCGTGGGGGCCTGTCCGCACTTTCTCTGCACCCACCAACCCCCGGAGGCTCGGCCACGTGGGGGGGTTTTTCCCCCCCCCTCGACCCGTCCGCCTCCCCCCCCGCCTCTTTTCTCGCTCTTTTTTTCCCCGGTGGGGGGGGGGGGGGGGGGTG